>NC_081802.1:16783201-17031797 GCF_963082965.1 Carassius carassius
GCTATTGCTAAAAGGAAACTGAGTAAGTCTCAAACAAAAATGCAGCAACTTTTTGACAGGAAAGCTAAGTTGAGAGATTTTCAGGTGGGTGATCAGGTATTAGCTTTGCTGCCTCTTCCTGCTAACCCATTTCAAGCAAAGTTTACAGGACCTTACAGTGTCGCTAAACGCCTTTCAGATAATAATTATCTGTTGAATACTCCTGACCGTAGGAGAAAAGTGCAAGTTTGTCACAGTAACTTGTTGAAATCTTATGTAGCTTCTGTTCCTTCTGTCTCTGTTAGTGTGGTAACCACTTGTGACTCTTTTAATCCAACTCTTTCTTGCGGTACAAGTGGTGATACTTCAGAGAATGCTGATGAGGATGGGAATCTTCTTTCTCGAGAAAAAGTAGACGGACGACTTAACAACTCTGAGATCCTTGCTAACCTGTCCTCTCATCTTTCATATTTGACAGAGAAGGAGAGGAGTGACATCATTGAGTTAGTGATGTCATTTCCTTCTCTTTTCCTTGATGTCCCTGGTCGTACTTCTGCCATTGAACATGACATCGACGTCGGAACTTCCTGTCCTGTTAAACAGAACGCTTATAGAGTTAATCCACTGAAACGAGATTTGTTAAAGAAAGAAGTGAACTATTTGCTTGCTCATACCCTGGCTGAACCCAGTTTTAGTTCATGGAGTTCTCCTTGCGTTCTAGTAAATAAATCCGATGGCTCATATCGCTTTTGCACCGATTATCGAAAACTTAATGCGGTGACAAAACCAGATTCTTTCCCTTTACCTCGTGTTGACGATTGCGTCGACCATGTTGGTTCTGCCCGATACGTAAGTAAGTTTGACCTTCTAAAGGGGTACTGGCAGGTGCCATTGACTACTCGCGCCAAAGAGTTATCCGCCTTCGTTACGCCTGATGCTTTCCTGCAGTACACAGTAATGCCTTTTGGGGTTCGTAATGCACCCGCGACTTTCCAACGATTGGTAAACCGTCTACTGTATGGAATGTCCGGATGTGAGGCGTATCTTGATGACGTCGTCCTGTATAGCTCTTCTTGGTCTGAGCATCTTAACCAGATCAAAGAATTATTTTCCCGCTTAGCTGAGGCTAATCTCACTATCAACCTTGCTAAGTCTGAATTCGGAAAGGCAACTGTTACGTATCTGGGTAAGGTAGTGGGAAACGGATGTGTGAAACCTATCGGGACTAAGGTAGAAGCCGTTTGTAGTTTTCCAACCCCCACCACTCGGCGTGAATTACGCCGATTCCTCGGCATGGTGGGATATTATAGGAGTTTTTGCGAGAATTTCGCTAGGGTAGTTTCACCGTTAACAGATTTATTGAGTCCGAAAATAAATTTTCAGTGGTCTGAGACATGTCAGCAAGCTTTCGAAAATTGTAAGGCTTTGCTGGCACGTGCTCCTGTTTTGACCGCCCCGAATTTTGAAAAGTCTTTCAGTCTTGCAATTGATGCTAGTGCTTGCGGTGCGGGCGCAGTTCTCTTGCAAGAAGATTCGAACGGGGTTCAACATCCTGTTAGTTACTTTTCAAAGAAATTTAATCGGCATCAACAGGTCTACTCAACTATTGAGAAGGAAGCCCTCGCCTTGGTGTTGGCCGTACAACATTTTGAAGTGTATTTGGGGTCAATTGCTGCGCCAATCATCGTTTATACAGATCATAACCCTTTGGTTTTCTTAAATCAGATGAGAAATCGTAACCAACGACTTATGCGATGGAGTCTCATTTTACAACCTTTCCATTTGGAAATTAAACATGTAAGAGGGAAAGATAACGTTATAGCTGACACCCTTTCCCAAGCGTAACATCGAGATGTCTGTGGTATGTTTCTCTCTTCTCGTTTTTTCATCTCTAGGGCCCAGAGGTGTTGAACAAAGTGGAGTAGAGGATGCTTCTTGGACAATTAGAACATTCCATTGTTTGGTCCTTTGGGTGGAGCTTGATTTTTCTCTTTTTGTTTTCTTTTAGATTCGTTGCCGAATCTTTTTGAGGAGGGAGGTGTTACGACCCCGTGCTTCCTTTTCTTGCCTGCTGGTGGCGTGATGACTTCAGGAGGGTGTGGTCGATTGTACAGCCCTGCTGAGCGATTTCCACTGATTGTGGACAGGATAAATGAATAGACTGATTCCATTGACAGCACTTCACCTGGGGGGATTGGCAGCCTCCGGAGAAGTCATTTACTCCAACTTTCTCTTCTTTCCTTATTTATCATTCCTCACCATTTGGATTATTATTATTTCTCTCTTTATTTAAACCCTAGACATTATGTTATGTTCTTTTGTATTGTATCATTTTGGCACTTGAATAAAGAAACTTGCAAGTCAACCAATCTGTGCAAGCGCTCCTATTTTATGTTACGGTCGATATCGAGCTGGCCGTGACAACAGCTTAAGTCATTTGTGGATTAATGCGTATTGGAGACGGAACCGTTTAAAGCGATTCAGTTCCATTTGGTTCTGGTTCAAAAAGATCCGGTTACATCGAATGATTCGTTCGCGAACCAGATATCACAAACTGCTTTGTTTTGAACTCTCTCACAACAGACACGGAAGAGAAGACAATGCTGAATAAAGTTGTAGTTTTTGCTATTTTGGACCTAAATGTATTTTCGATGCTTCAAAATATTCTATCTGACCCTCTGATGTCACATGGATTACTTTGATGATGTTTTTCTTACCTTTCTGGACATGGACAGTAGACCGTACACACAGTTTCAATGGAGGGACTGAGAGCTCTCGCACTAAATCTAAAATATCTTAAACTGTGTTCAGAAGATAAACAGAGGTCTCACTGGTTGGGAACGACATGAGGGTGAGTTATTATTTACATAATTTTGATTATTGGGTGAACTAACCCTTTAAGACCAACACAAAGAAAGGATTTTTAGAGATTTTGGCCAACTAAAAAGTATAAAAATAAGTATGAGCTTGTACAGCACTCAATACTTAGTTGGGGCTCCTTTTGCCTGAATTACTGCAGCAATGCAGCGTGGCATGGAGTCGATCACTCTGTGGCACTGCTCAGGTGTTATAAGAGCCCAGGTTGCTCTGATAGTGGCCTTCAGCTCTTCTGCGTTCTTGGGTCTGGCATATTGCATCTTCCTCTTCACAATACCCCATAGATTTTCTATAGGGTTAAGGTCAAGCAAGTTTGCTGGCCAATTAAGAACAGGGATACCATGGTCCTTAAACCAGGTACTGGTAGCTTTGGCACTGTGTGGTGCCAAGTCCTGCTGGAAAATTAAATCTGCATCTCTATGAAGTTGGTCAGCAGCAGGCAGCATGAAGCGCTCTTTTGCAATTATCTTTTGTGTCTTGCCCTCCTTGTGCAAGGTGTCAATTGTCGTCCTTTGGACATCTGTCAAGTCAGCAGTCTTCCCCATGATTGTTTAGCCTACAGAACTAAACTGAGAGACCATTTAAAGGCTTTTTGAGTTAATTAGCTGATTAGAGTGTTACACCAGGTGTCTTCAATATTGAACCTTTTCACAATATTCGAATTTTCTGAGATGCTGAATTTGGGATTTTCCTTAGTTGTCAGTTATAATCATCAAAATTAAAAGAAATAAACATTTGAAATCTATCAGTCTGTATGTAATCAATAACGAATATAATATACAAGTTTCACTTTCTGAATGAAATTAGTGAAATAAATCAACTTTTTGATGATATTCTAATTATATGACCAGCACCTGTATAGTATGCAAAGTAGGATGCAGAAATATTCATGAATTCTAAGTACACTTAAGTGGCCTTTTTTTCTTATTAAAATTATATTATCAGAAATTATTAGCACTACCCTACTGAAAGGTTTGAAAATTCTACCTGTATTTTTCAACAGGGTAATACAAGTTTATGCTGGTTTGGTGCTGTCTTGCTAATAGACCAGTGTAATTCATTAGCAAACTTAGCTGGGGATGCTGGTAAACCACCTCAATCTTGCTCTCTTTGTGTATGTGTTTGTGTCAACAAGCTGTTTAAGCTAGCTAAAATGCTTGTGTAGCCAATGGTAATCATCATCGTAAGCCAATGGTAATCATCATTATAGGGCGTGCCTTATTTTACGTGGACTATAAAGACCATTTAAGGGATAGTGCGGAGGTGCGTCTCATAGTCCCGGGTGACGTCATCCATTTCCGGTGTGTCGCGGGAGTGTTTGTCTGGTAAGGAGCTGCAGTCGCGGCTGTATTTTTGAATGTTTGTATTGAACGGGGTTTTATGTATTGACTTGGCTCGCATGTCTCACTAGCATGGACTGAGGAATCCTGCGGTACAACGCGTGTCGTACCAGATTGTCTGTTTATATCTTGGAGTTTAATTCCCTGTGTACGGCAAGCAGTTTAAACCGGTAGGTTGTTTTAATTCATTGTTTGTTGCCCTAAGGGTTGGGATCGATCATTCATTCTAAGAGTTTTATTTTTCTAGTTCACAGACAGAGTAAGAGACGGTGCAGTGAGTTTCTCGTCGGGGATGTTTGTGGCCGTATTCTTGTATGCTGACGTTCACTACTAACTTCGGATTAGTGTTGTGCTGCACACGGTTTCATTATGCGGGGCTGCACTGGCTTGACCGCAAGAGCGGAGGTGTAATATCTGCGAACTATATTGGCTTACTGCTGGGGTGATGCTGGGCACCTATAACATCAGCTGCCTGGTCTATTACGGTGCCCTGCTGTCTCTCTCCGATGCATCCAATGGCTTGACCATCCAGCAGTCACCATCGTCATCAGGTCTCTCTTTATGAGCGAATCCCTGTGTACATTTAACTAGTTTATTTGTTTTTGTTTATTTTTGGTTTCTTTGTTGATGTGAACTAGGGGTGTCGCGATATACCGGTATTGGCGATAACCATGATATTCAAAGCAACAATTATAGATATCGTGTTAATTCAGTGCGTGGTGATGATATACCGGTATTAGCAATAACCGCAATATTTAAAATGAACAGTTCTCTTATGATAGCACCACATGTAAATACTCCAGTACCAGTACCTGGTTGAGCTCCCAGGTGGCAGTATTGTGCCTTAACGCTGACACTGTCACACAAGAAGGAGACACCGCGCTCGCTGCTAGTGCTACTCAGAGGAGAGCCGTGTTCATCAGAGTAAGTTGCCAATATTTTAATGGTCATAGAATGGGAAACGTTATATTAACCTTTTAACAGCAGTTTTCTGTGTTCATATATTTGATTAAAGGGTGATTTATATTAATAAGTCGCGTTTAAAAAAACGTGTTTTCTTTACTCGTCTAGTTTTTGTATTTGCAATCAATACGGCCTGTGCGTAGTCACACTTTTTTTCTTTGTTCAAATCTATTAACAGGTACACGATTAAAACTGATCTTGCTGCATTCAACTCTATAAAATGTTAAGTTGGTCGCAGTGCCATGCACTGAATGCCTCATCTGCGGTCATTCTTCATTTAGGTTTATTAGTTAACATTAGTTAATTACATTAGTTAACATATATACATAACATTAATAATAAACAATATTTCCACAGCATTTATTAATCTTAGTTCATGTTAATTTCAGCATTTACTAATGAATTATTAAAATCGCAAGTTGTGTTTGTAAACATGAATGCACTGTGAACTTACATGAACAATTACTCCATTTTTATTAACATTAACAAAGATTAATAAATTGTGTAATGTATTGTTCGTTGTTCATTCATGTTAATACATTATTGTTAATAAATGACATCTTATTGTAAAGTGTTACCATTAATATTTATTCATCATACTGTTGAACTTGACAGTATTTTCTCTCTTGTTATCTTATAGGAGCTGCAAAGAAGACAGAGAAAGCCAGAGTCTTGTGCCCTGCATTTATCAGTAGCAATATTATGTTCGTTGGGTGAAAAAGGAAAAACTCAATAAACAAAGTAAAAAATAATTTGACTTATCTTTTCCCCTCCAAGGTTTCTATAGATATCACGATATATCGATATCGTGAATTCGTATGGCCACAATAACCGTGATATGAAAAATCGAATATCGTGACAGCCCTAATGTGAACCTATTATTTTAAAAACAATGTACTTTTCTTTTGTTGCAGATCAGTGTTGAATTTATTATTTTTTTGTTAACGTTGTTTCTTTGAACTTGTTGACCGACCATTATATTTTTCTTTTGATCAGGTGTGTGACGTGGTAGTTTTCGTGCCATCCATTGTTTCTGTGGATTGGTATACTGTGACCAGCAGATCTATGTCTCTGCCATTCTATTGAATCCCTAGTTTTATAATGATGTGTCTGAATGTGTGTGGATATAGATGATGATTATTTGTCTAAAATTGTAATTCTGCTTCCTCTCCAGCGGTTGGGATGTCCAGGACTCGTGTCCATGTGGCTAGCCTCTCTCTCTGCTTGGTGGTGGTCCCTTCCGAGTGCTGTGTTCTATGTGTGGGGTTTGAGGTGTGGGTGCAGTGCACGAGTGTTTGTTGTGTCATTTTCAAAAGAATGGGTGAATATTCTCAGCACTAGGGTGGAGGCTGAAGAGTGAGTGTGTGCGTGTATGTATTTTTCTTATCTGTAGATTTATGTCTATCAGGGACTACAAATAAAAATTATACTTTTACTTATATTTCACCTTTGTCTCTGGTCTCAACCTCAGCCGTAATCGAACCTGTGTGCTTTGAATAAAATCTTATAAGGCAATTCCCCAGTAAATTTGCCTCTGGGGTGGCGTAGTCGGGTATTTTAGAGGGGTAGAGTTTAAAATTGTCCTCTGGGGATGAGCTGCTGGTATAGGCAGTTCCTTCCCTGGTGCGAACTGTCAATTGTATATCTTTGCCCACTAGCATCTTGCCACATTTTGGCATAGTCGGCAGGGTTCGGCTGTTTGGGAGACCGAGACATTGGGGAGTGGTTGTTTTTTTTATTTTATTTTTACTTTTTTATTTCTCAGAGCATTGGTGACTGTTTGATCGGGCATTCCTTTTGGGTAAGTGACCTTTTTGTAGTGTTCCTTCATGGAAGAGGAGTTGCGGGAGCTGCGAGATTTGGTGACCCAATTATGGGCAGATAATGAGAGGCTGCGGCAGGAGCGGGCACCTGCTGATGTCCCTGACCCTGGTGCTGCCTCTACTAGCACGGCACCGCTGGTTGCGCCTCAGTTGGCAGATAGGAGTGGTAGCGCACCTAAACGATTCATGTTTGTTCCAAGGGAACGACGTTGTCCGAGATTTATGGTAGAACTGGTATAAGCATTGACGAGTGGGTCGAAGAGGCACTCGTAATATGTCACTTACCAAATGGGCCTTCTTTCTATGTGATAATCTAGAAGGAGAGGCCTGTGATGAAATTAAATATCAGTCAAGCGCGTACAGGAGTGATCCGGATCGTATTATTTCTGCCCTTCGTGAATTGTACAAAAGTGAAAAGTCAAGCGCCACATGCTATTCCAAATTCTTATATCGTATGTGATCAGTTTGTGGAATATGTGTCTGATAGTACGCTCCGCCGAGAACTGAAACAATTGATAAGACGACAACCCACTGCAACGTTGATGGATATTCGGGGCGAGGCCATTCGTTGGGAGCGAGAGGGAATACCAGGTGGTACGAGGGGTACGAGTCAATCGGTACCGTTGGTAAGTAGCATCCAATATGGGGTTCGGGGCGGTGTAGATTTGGATCGTGGGGTTCAGTCGGGTGAAATTACCAAACTGCGGGATTTGCGGCATCAGCAGCAACGTCAGATTGATCAGCTCACCCGAGTGGTGATGCGTAATCAAAATGTGCGCGATCGCTCCCCTCGTCTAAATCCCATAATTTGTAGAAGGTGCCAACATACCCGTTCATGGCTCATGTGTTTTTAATGGTAATCAGTTTGTGTCCCGTTTGGTTTCCTCATGTCCACACTTGGTTGCTAATATTGGAGGGATTCCTGTGTCTTGTCTGGTCGATACTGGCTCCATGGTGTCAACCATTACCGAGAGCTGTTTTCGGCTCAGGTTTGAACCATGGGGCCAGGATCGTTTGCGGTCGTGTCATTGGCTGCAGCTCTGAGCAGCTAATGGGCTGGAGATTCCGTATATTGGTTATATAGAAGTAGACGTTGAACTTTGCGGTAATCTCATTCAGAGTTGTGCTGTGTTAGTAGTCTGATATCCCAGGTGTTCTGGGGATGAATGTGCTTAGTCGCTGTTACCAGGAGCTTTTTGGACATTATGGGTCTATGCTATACACGCTACCGTCAGTAATGCAGGATTCTACAATTATTCAGGCTTTTCAAGAATGCCAACGTGCTATTCGCACTACCGAGCAGGGCAGTAATGTGAGAGTAAGAGGACGTAGTGCATGTCAAGTTCCAGCTGGCACTATCAAATTTGTAGCAGCTACGTGTTCTTCCCAATATATGAGCAGTACAGTGCTTTTTGAGCCCTCAGAGACGGGGTTGGCCAGGGGTTTATTAGCCTCCTTTTCGTTGGTGCGAGTAGCTGGGGGTACAGTTTATGTACCCGTAGTGAATGTTGGGACCATCGATGTAGTTCTTTACCCCACTACTATAATAGGTACATTGCGGGAGGTGTATCTTGTGGACCTTCCTGTCGGGTTAACTGAAGTTCCTCCCGTGAGCGTTCAGGCAGCATCGTGTAGTGTTTCCTCCACCGCAATACCAGAACAGATTGAGTCGGTTGAGTTGGGGGCATTAACCACAAAGGAACGAGAGCAGGTTAAAGCCCTACTCCGGGAGTTTCAAGGTGTGTTCTCTACCCATGAAGGAGATGTAGGTTGTACTAACCTCATGTCACATGAGATCCCCCTTAGCGATAACATTCCGGTCCGACAGTGGTACAGGCGCATTCCGCCATCAGAATATGAGCTGGCGAAGACTAATATCAGTCAGTTGCTTGATGCACAGATCATTCGAGAGAGTTGCAGCCCCTACGCCTCTCCGATCGTGTTAGTTAAGAAAAAGGACGTTAGCCTCCGCATGTGTGTTGACTACCAACAACTTAACTACAAGATCAGCAAAGATGCTTTCCCACTGCCTCAAATTGAGGAGACGTTGGACTCCTTAGCAGGTGCCCGTTGGTTTTCTACGTTAGATCTGACAACCAAGTTCCAGTTTCCGAGCTTAATTGTCCCAAGACCACCTTTTGTACGCCAATCGGGCTTTTTGAATGGAATCGTATGCCGTTTGGCCTGTGTAATGCGCCCAGTACATTCCAGCGTTTGATGGAACGACTTTTTGGTGACCAAAGGCATCAGTCTGTCTTGTTATACCTCGACGATATTATTGTATTCTCATCGTCTGTGCAGCAACATCTACAGCGACTTAGGGTGGTGTTGGGCCATTTGAAAATGGAGGGACTTAAAGTAAAGCTAGGGAAGTGCGCGTTCTTTCAGGAGTAGGTGAGTTACTTAGGGCATGTTATTTCCTCTTGTGGGGTGGCGACAGACCCAAAAAAGATTGAGGTGGTAGCACAGTGGCCTCATCCTAGGACAGTGTCGGAGCTGCAAACATTTTTGGGATTTGTCAGTTATTATCAATGTTTTGTGGAAGGGTTTGCCAAGTTGGCAGCCCCATTACACAAAGTAGTGGCCATGTTTACGGGTGGTAAGTCTAGCAAGCGGGGTCAGGAAATAACTGTGGTGTGGTCCGAGCAGTGTGAGGAAGCATTTCAAGTTTTGAAACGTGTTCTGACTAAAGTGCCAGTGTTGGCTTATGCGGATTTTACCCGGCCCTTTATCTTGGAGGTCGATGCCAGTCATGGTGGGCAGGGGGTGGTACTTTCACAGGAGTTTAGACCGTAAGATTAGGCCTGTTGCTTATGCGAGCAGAAGCCTCAGGCCATCGGAGTATAATACCACTACTTATAGTTCTATGTAACTGGAGTTTCTGGGCCATGGGCCATGGGCGAGAAATTCAGAGAGTACTTGCTTGGCCATAAATGCCTGGTACGTATGGATAACAACCCGCTTAGTCACCTGGCGACAGCTAAGCTCGGGGCAACCGAACAAAGTTGGGCCGCTGAGTTGGCAGCATTTGACCTTGAGATCCAGTTTAGGTCAGGTAAGAACAATCAGAATGCCGATGCGCTTTCCCGGCTCCATGCGGTTAGGTTAGAAGATGAGGGTATCTACCCTTCGGGGTCGGTAGTTCAGTCTTAGTAATTCAGTCAGGAGTTTCAGTCTTAGACTCGGGGGGGGGAGTTACAACACAGAGTGCTATACAGGCATGGCCTAGTCTCAGACCTTATCGCGTTGCAGGCAGCAGACCCGGTTGTAGGAGAAGTGAGGAAGTTCTGGCAACAGGGGCAATGTCCAGAGCCCAGAGGGCGGCATCAGTTGCCTAAGCCGCTTATGATGCTGCTTCGACAATGGGACCGATTCAGTGAGCAGGAGAGTCTACTGCATCGTAAGGTCTTCCGTCCTGATGGGGGAAAGGCAATGTTCCAGCTGGTGTTGCCAGCGTCGCTGCAATCGGAAGTGCTGGCCCAGTTGCACCAGCACCATGGTCACCGAAGGGCAGAACGCACCCTCGAGCTGGTGCGACAGCGGTGCTATTGGCCTGGTATGTCTGTCGATGTAGCTCGTTGGGTGCGAGACTGTGAGCGGTGTCAACTGGCCAAGGATGCAGCACCGTTTGGGACAAGAGAATGTGATGTTGGTGACAGACGTGTTCAGTAAATTCACTGTGGCTGTGCCGACTAAGGATCAGCAGGCGGAGACCGTGGCCCATGTCCTGGTTAATGAGTGGTTCTTCAAATTTGGGGTCCCTGGCTGGATTCACTCCGACCAGGGCCGCAACTTTGAATCTCAGTTAATACAGCAGTTGTGTAGCCTCTATCAAGTGAGTAAATCTCGCAGCACCCCCTATCATCTGGCTGGTAGCAGCCAATGTGAGAGGTTCAATCGAACATTACACAACTTGCTGCGAACTTTGTCCCCTGCGAGAAAGAGAGATTGGGCATTCTGTTTATCACAAGTTTTGTTTTGTTACAACACTACTCCGCATCAGGCCACGGGAGAGTCACCATATTTCCTCATGTTTGGCCAGGAGCCTAGGTTGCCCATCGACTTTGTGCTCAGTAGAGTACAAGAGCCAGTTGCAGGTAGAGTACATCAGTGGGTTGAGGAGCACCAGGCACGTTGAAGGTCAGTTGGTCTACTTGCGTGATCACGGGGTCCATGGCCGTCATAAGATACAGGATTTGTGGAATTCAACTTTATACCGGGTCATTAAGGCATACAATAGCCCCGGAGCATGATCAGAAGAAGATGCGCCATGTCCATCGGTCATCTTTGAAACTCAGAGCCCAGGTAGAGTTGGCACTTGAGCTACCTGAGGGTCAGGTTGAATTGCCAGTTGAGGTAACCATCGAGGAAGAGCCAATAGAAGGAGATTTGGTTTTCGTGGTATCAGAAGTTCCAATTGTAGCCTGGAGGGATACCTTGTGTATGTCTCCTTTGGGGTCGGCAGATGTTTCTGTTTCCAGTGTGGTCAATAAAGTAGAGATCGAGGCTGGTAGTGGTACAAGTTAGTTGCTGGTGCCGGGACCTACTGTAGAGGGTCTGCATGGTCAGTCGGAGGTAACACTGCGCAGAACGGGACGAGTTGGGGCTGGACTACATTCTTTTGTGCATCGTTTGCCGAGAGCAGTAGGAAGAGAGGCGGGATCTAGTAGCCCTCTTGTGTCCGCATCCAACTCTGTTACTGCCTTGTTTAGGCCTTGGTGTTAAGTTTTCTTCAGGGGGTAATGTTAGAAACTTGGATTTTTGTCGGGACGACAACAACAAAATGGGGGGGGGGTGTAGATTTTAGCCAATGGTAATCATCATCATAAACCAATGGTAATCATCATTATATGGCATGCCTTATTTTATGTGGCCTATAAAGACCGTTTAAAGGGTAGTGCGAAGGTGCGTCTCATAGTCCCGGATGACGCCATCCATCCGGTGTGTCGTGGGAGTGTTTGTCTGGTAAGGAGCTGCAGTCGCGGCTGTATTTTTGAACGTTTGTATTGAACGGGGTTTTATGTATTGAGTTGGCTCGCATGTCTCACTAGCGTGGACTGAGGAATCCTGCGGTACAACGCGTGTCATACCAGATTGTCTGTTTATATCTTGGAGTTTAATTCCCTGTGTACGGCAAGCAGTTTAAACCGGTAGGTTGTTTTAATTCATTGTTTGTTGCCCTAAGGGTTGGGAGCGATCATTCATTCTAAGAGTTTTATTTTTCTAGTTCACAGACAGAGTAAGAGACGGTGCAGTGAGTTTCTCGTCGGGGATGTTTGTGGCCGTATTCTTGTATGCTGACGTTCACTACTAACTTCGGATTAGTGTTGTGCTGCACACGGTTTCATTATGCAGGGCAGCGCTGGCTTGACCGCAAGAACGGAGGTGTAATATCTGCAATCTATACTGACGTACTGCTGGGGTGTTGCTTGCTTTACGCTACGGGTTTATTTCAACGCTGGGCACTTATAACATCAGCTGCCTGGTCTATTACGGTGCCCTGCTGTCTCTCTCCAACGCATCTAATGGCTTGACCATCCAGCAGTCACCATAGTCATCTGGTCTCTCTTTATGAGCGGATCCCTGTGTACATTTAACTAGTTTATTTGTTTTGGTTTATTTTTGGTTTCTTTGTTGATGTGAACCTATTACTTTAAAAACAATGTACTTTTCTTTTGTTTCAGATCAGTGTTAATTTTTTTGCCACACTTGGAAGGGGCACTATACCATCCAAAAACAAAGCATATACTGGTGACTAGCCATGCTACACGATTATGCATATTGCTAAAACTACAAAAATAAATTGCTGAAAAAGACAGCACAAAATATAATAGCAGGTAGGCAATGGCTGAATATCATATGGGATTTGACAAGGGAAATATTTGCATTCACTCACCACATTACACAAGATGAACAAATTAAACAATGAAGAGCAGCTGAAACATTAGTCATTTTGTTTGAAAATGTAAACTGGACTACAGTTTCCACTCTACAGAGAGCCATATGTTCACTAGAAAAACATGAGCATAGTGAGTCTGATTAACTTTATTGTGATTGTGAAACCATTATGACTTTATAACCAATGCTTTGAACACATATTCTAAAGAAAAGACGAAAAAGTAGAAACCGTTTTCTGAGAAAGCCTGGCATACACCTATATATTACAACAATTTACATTATAAAATGTAAAACATAAAATATTAAACATTAAATATATAACTTTAAAAAGCAAACAATTAAAAAATATTTCAGTGTTCTTTAAAAATAAATAAATAATTAGTTAACCCGCATGTTGAACTAACATGCACTTGAATGTTGGACTTTTTCCACTCTAGTTGCTTGAGGGGTCCCAGCAAGTACACACTTGTACCAACTCGTACCATTTTCTTTAAACTATGAGCAAACTCCCTGATGCATTTGGAATTTTTGTTAAACATGAGAATTGTTTTAGATACTGTGACTATATTTTAATAACAGCAAAAATATTAACCAGACGAACATATGAAAAATGTGTTCATTAGTGACAAATGAATATACACTGAAATAAAATACTATATGTAAAAAAAAACTAAACTATACACGCAATAGTAAAACTCTACATACTACATAAAAACTAAAAAATTAATCACCTACCTACATTTGGAATCCATGCACCCTTTAATGCTGCATTATATTCACATGGGGGAAAAAAGTTAAACTAGTTAAACAAAATGAGACTGAATCATTCCACACAGTCTGTAGAGAGGAGAATCATAAAAAACCCCACCTTAGTCTGTACATATAGCTCCTCCTTTTCATATCCATTTCTGTCAAGTTAAATTTTTAAAGGTCTCCTATCATACACTTTTTTTAATCAATTTATTTTTTCTATCATCCAGTTTCATAAACATAGCTGCTGTGTTACAACTGTGTCTTAAAGGGTTCATCGAAATTATTATAAAAAAAAAAAAAATAGTTTTTCGATGAACTAACCCTTTAAGAACTAGTATGACCAACTAGCAGTTATCCAAGGGCTAATGATTCTTTTATTTTTCAGATTCAAATAAGACCAGTTAACATTTTATGAAACTGAAATTAGATGACTTACCTAATTAGATGACTAACTTGTAAAACTAATCTAAGACTTGTATGCAAACAGCCACAGATCTACTTTTCTAATGCAACAATGTAACATGCTGATTAACTACAATGTATTACTGTAGAACCTAACTATAGCCACAACTGTTTCCCGAACATTGTCACAATGCCATTATTTGAATCACACTGGTTCAACAATATAGAACTACTGTATTATTAATGACGTAACATGCATGTGGTTGATTAATAACTTGGATTAATTCATAATTTTACCCATTTTCCACCAGAATGAACTGGGTGCTTGTTCAGAGCCAGTGCTATTGCTAGTTCGGAGCTGGTTAGTCTGGTGAGCCTTCTAAGAACCGGTTTGCCGCACTGGATAGAGAGCCACCACAGAGCCAGGTCTTAAGTCATCTGAATAGCAATGGTAGCGTGGCAGTGCAAAAAACACAATGGGCTTGTTCAGAAAGCAACGCCATTGGGCGGACCGATCGGCACGCTATACCAAAGCATCGTGGGAACAATCCAAAAGCATAAAGAGCCGTCTGCCTTCCAGTCGCTCCTGCGGTAAACCAGTCCCACATGCCAAATGGTCCGGCCACTGCCATCACGAACAAGCCTTAACACCATCAACAATGTTGGACGTGGCATTGTTATTGAAGTTCATGGCATCCAAACACAACAAATCCAACTTGTTCGATTTCGACTGTTATTTCAAATATGGCACTTTGTTGGTCACGATAAACCCCGCCCCCTGCCTCTGACACAAGCAGTTCTTACTAATATCCCAGCAATGTTTTAGTGCTACTTACAAACCACTTTTCCTGGTTCGGAGCTGGTGCTTTGGGTGTCGAAAGACAAAGAACCAATTTGAAACTAGGCTCTAGCTCCAAACCAGCACTCATTGCATTTGTTGAAAAGGGGTATTTGAGATCTCCAAGATGTTGCTGTTAGAAACAGTGCACCTAGTGACTACTTCACTGTTTTGTGTTCACTGTCATTTTGCTCTGTTTGATGTTTGGTTCATTGCGGATTCCCGCATTTATACATGTGAACTCTTCAAAAATGGCACTGCTAAAAAATAGGGTAGGATGGAAGAAGAGGCCCCAAGGGTAAGATGAAACTCCAACTTTAATGTTTCTCTTGATCACAGATGGTGATAAAACTCACTTTATAAATTTAAATGTATAAACTGTGTCACACTAATTCATATTGCTATTTAATCTGAGCATTGGTAACTGTGAGAGTAATACAAACACACAGACATGACTTCCTGTTTCACAGGAATATAAATATGAGGAACACAAAGGCCAAATTTCCTTAATCATCCATAACAATGTGTAAAACTAAATAATATAGTCCTGTTGTGTAACAGATTATTAAGATATACAGGTTATGAAAACTAATAGACAATTGTGGAAAGTAACAGGAGTGGGATATCAAAAAATGGTCTATTCAATTAAATTCAAGTTTATTTGTATAGCGCTTTTTATGATACAAATCATTGCAAAGCAATGCAAAGAAAATTACGTTTCTACAATATTTAGTAGTAGTTTATAAGTGGTGACTGTTAGTTTATGTGCATATGACTGGAATTTTCTGAAAAATTAATACAAGATGTAGTCAACAAGATGATGAACACTTAACAGAAATTATTATGTGATTGCATATACGCTGTATTCTATATATTCGTTGGTCTATACGTTGTAAGGATATCTTGACACACTTCCCACATATTTTTTCAAAAGGGTGCTTAGTTTAGAAACAGATCTCAAAGATGTGGTGAATGCCTCACTTCTTTCTGGGACTTTTCCAAGTGCCCTGAAAGCTGCAGTTGTTAAGCCCCTTCTGAAGATCAATCTTGATAACAACATATTGAGCAATTATAGACCAATATAATGATGGTACTACTAGATCTCAGTGTTGCGTTTGATACTATCTATCATACTACTAGAGAGACTGGAAAACTGGGTTGGGCTTTCTGGGATGGTAATCAAATGGTTAAGTTTATACTTATGTGACGGAGCGGTACAATTGTGAAACCAACTTTTTACCAGTAAAGAAATCCGACTACGCCACCCTAGAAATTAACTCTAGGGAACAATGCTCAAAACCCCAAAATGGAGTGCATTAAGTACACAGGTTCGGTTCCCTCATAGAAGTAAGCAGGAGACATGGGTGAAGTATCACAATACAAATATTTATTAATGCAAGAATGGTTTTAAAATAGACACTAAAATGTCAGAATAACAGCATGAGACCCCACTTTAAATTGAGGAAAACGAAATTACAAGAATGAATGTGGGCAATGACGGAAAAATACATTTTAAATATGACAACCAAATAAAGTAAATATCAGCAGGGCTGAGGCTCCCATCGGCAGGAACAAAATGGAGTCTGGTCTTACAAGAGCACACTTCCATGCACACACACCAAAGTGCACTCAGATCACACTACCACACACTTGAAGTGATACACAGCACGCAATAAAGAAGAACCACCACCACAAGAGGGAAGATCCGTTCACCCGTGGGACCCCCAGCTCCTGCAGACAAACAAAAAATAATAAATAAACTATAACAAAATCACAGTTAAACACAATTAGCTCCACATACAATATAAACAAATGATAATGACTGATGAAGCAACTCCAAACAAAAAGGGATCAATATCACATGAAACAAAGAAAAACAGAAGAATCAAATAAATTCAAAAGAAATTACAAAGCAACTTGAAGTCAGATGTAAGCAGGAAGCAATTCAAGTTGAGTAGACAGCACAAATAGACAGCACAATATTTATATATATATATATATATATATATATATATATATATATATATATATATACACACACACACACACACAAAATAACCAAAAGAAAAATCAAACAAGACAAAACAAACTTTACTCCCACAAAAGTATAAACAAGGAAACGAAAACAAATCGAAAGAAACAAAACAATTATTTTCTCTCAATAAAACGAGATCGTCATATTCTCCATGCTGACACAGACAGAAAGCAGCCACCACACACAATCGGAACCAGACGAACAGTCCCCTTTCAACAACAATGGTGGTGGCGTCTGCACGACAGTATACACAGCAGGACTGCAGGAATGAGAGTAAAACTTCTGCAGCGCAAAGCGGAAGACAGCAGCAACGCAGCAAATCCGATATAGTATTAGATAAGACGAGATGAAAAGAGAGTGAACGAGAGGGAGAACCCTATAACGAACACAAAGAGAGACGTTACTAATAATGACACTTGCCCTTCACAAATTATAATTACATATAAAACACTTACAGTCGAGGTATCACCCCAAAATAGAAAATATACAAGCATAGGTCTATTAATCAGCCCACAGATAACAATGGGGTACAGGAAACCATACCTAGACAGCATGCGGCAGTGTCAACAGCACAACAACGGTAGTACAATATGCGTTTATACAGATGCACATGCACACACACATACCTGAGAGGCAACAGGTCACTAGGTCCACTAAAGCAGCGCCGAAAACACACCGACACCCGGACAAAACGACACTATAAGTTTACAAAAACATGCTTTAAAAGACCAACCAGTTTTCAAATTACCCCCCGTTACAGCAGAACACGCTTACCTGTAACCACCGTAAACACGGGCACAAAGGGGAAAGTCGGACGTGACGCACCACGGCTACTGATCGCTGATAGGCAAATCCGGCTGTCAATCACCTAATCTCATTACATTCCACCCCCAGTTTCTGCAATGTCGCCCCGACGGTGATCTAAACTCCAGCCCCCTTCAGAACTCAGTTCCAAGGCCGAAACAGGGTACCGACTGTAATCCCAACTATACGAGACACTGAACCAGCACCTACTGCTCGAGGGAGGTGGTGCATGTTAGAGTGGTGACCTGCAGTTCTCCTCCCAGTTCTTCTCACTCCACTCTCAACCACCCCCAATGAATTTGGAGGCAATGCAACCAGCTGCAAACCCACCTCAGCCTCCGGACCATCTGTTAATCTACAGGTTTCTACAGATAGCACACCAACAGATGTCTTAGGGACAGAAGGAACAACAGCATCCTGTGGCCGCAACCGACCTCTATCTTGTGGTGTCTCTGGCGCCAAAACAAACAAATCCTCCTCATAATCGTGCTCCTCTTCCAGGGGTTGCAGAGGTTCAATGGCCAAAGGGTCAGATAATTCAGGAGATAGATCCTGGCCGATCAAGGCCTTCAGCAGAGATCGGTGCACATGCTTTACTTTACTCAAGTCTGTGGTGGGAGCAATGATGTATACCGGCCCACCGCCCTTAGGCACCCTAAGGACTTGGTACACCAATGAGCTCCACAGGTCCTGGATTTTGTGTCTACCCATTATCGCGGAGGTATACCAGCTGACCCTCCTTCAGTGGTGCTTCCTTTACCTGCAGGTCATGCCGGGCCTTTCGCCTATCGGCTGCGGAACCCAACCGTTCCCGGGCATCCTTGAAAGCAACTTGCAATCGACCCTGCTGCTCCAGAATCCATCTATGAACACTGCCAGCCAATGGCTCTTAAACTCTGCCCAACAGGAAATCAACAGGGAGTCTAGGCTCCTGCCCAAACATTAAAAAGTGCTGAGATTCCCCAGTTGACTGATGAGGGGTGGTGAAGAGTACCTGGGGGAGACACCCTTTTTAGCAAGCGGCAAGGTATGCAACAAGTCATGCAACGTCCTATTGAAGCGTTTGCATTGACCGTTTCCAGCCGGGTGATATGGGGTGGTCCGTGACTTCTCAACCCCATACAAACGGCAAAGTTGCTGGATGAGAGCGGATTCGAAATTACGGCCTTGGTCAGAGTGGCCACGACCTGGCACGCCTAATTTGCAAAACCACTCTACCAGCACCTCCAAATCCGAGGCCATGGTCCTCAGTCGGAAAAGGGTGGCTTGCCCACTTCAGGTTGGTGGAGAGTTCCTGCCTCAAGTGGAGGAGTTTAAGTATCTCGGGGTCTTGTTCACGAGTGAGGGAAGGATGGAACGGGAGATTGACAGACGGATCGGTGCACCTTCTGCAGTAATGCGGTTGATGTACCGGTCTGTCGTGGTGAAGAAAGAGCTGAGCCGCAAGGCGAAGCTCTCGATTTACCGGTCAATCTACGTTCCTACTCCCACCTATGGTCATGAGCTTTGGGCCATGACCGAAAGGACAAGATCCCGGATACAGGCGGCCGAAATGAGCTTTCTCATACCTCCGCAGGGTGGCTGGGCGATCCCTCAGAGACAGGGTGAGAAGCTCAGTCACCTGGGAGGAGCTCAGAGTAGAGCCACTGCTTCTCCACATCGAGAGGGGTCAGCTGAGGTGGCTCGGGCATCTGTTCCGGATGCCTCCTGGACACCTTCCCGGGAAGGTGTTCCAGGCGCGTCCCACTGGGAGGAGACCCCGGGGAAGACTTAGGACACGCTGGAGAGACTATGTCTCCCGGCTGGCCTGGGAACGTCTCGGTGTCCCCCCAGAAGAGCTGGAGGAAGTGTCTAGGGATAGGGAAGTCTGGGGTTCTCTGCTTAGACTGCTGCCCCCGCAACCCGGCCCCGGATAAGCGGAAGAAGATGGATGGATGGATGGCACTCTACCACCAGAACCTGAGCTACGGTCTCTTTCTGTTGGTCTCTAGTGGGTATGGCCAAGGTGTATTTTGTAAAATATCAGTCATGTCTAACATGTTCTCAAGCCCGGACCTTGAGGGCTCTAGCACAGTGAAGTCCAAAGCCAAAACTTCATTAGGACAGTGTGGCAGGGGGGGCGTGGTTTAGCAAAGTCTGCAGCGGGAGAGAGAATCAGGAGACAAGCGGTAAGTGAGTGGTTTGGGCAAAAACTATCAACACCTGTTTCTCGTTTCAGTAATTGGCGCGGAGAGAGTATAAAACGCCAGGAGAGACAGAAGCAGTGGAGAGAGAGACGGACTGCTGACGTGTACCGGAAACGGGAACCGGAACGAGTAAACCGGAAGTGTTGTGCAAACGTGTCTGTGTTGATGTCAGAATAAAAGTCACCATTTGGTGTTTGTGAAGTTTAAGTTATTTTTGAGATAATAAATACGTCAGCAGTCCAGCCGACCCCTTTGTCCTCTTCCTTTCCTCCCACGAACTTACTACACTGGTGCCGAAACCCGGGAAAGGAAGAAGGAGTCCCGCCGCTATGCAGAGTCCTTCCTCTACGCCATTTGCGGATGTTATTTCATCCCTCGCAGCCCTACATCAAGAGCAACACCAGGCCCGCGGAGGACCACGAGAGGTTGCGGAGCTGGATCGACCCGCGGTTCCCACTCAGGAGGAAGTGTCTAGGGATAGGGAAGTCTGGGGTTCTCTGCTTAGACTGCTGCCCCCGCAACCCGGCCCCATGACTAACACGTTCTCAAGCCCGGACCTTGAGGGCTCTAGCACAGTGAAGTCCAAAGCCAAAACTTCATTAGGACAGTGTGGCAGGGGGGGCGTGGTTTAGCAAAGTCTGCAGCAGGAGAGAGAATCAGGAGACGAGCGGTAAGTGAGTGGTTTGTGCAAAAACTATCAACACCTGTTTCTCGTTTCAGTAATTGGCGCGGAGAGAGTATAAAACGCCAGGAGAGACAGAAGCAGTGGAGAGAGAGACGGACTGCTGACGTGAACCGGAAACGGGAACCGGAACGAGTAAACCGGAAGTGTTGTGCAAACGTGTCTGTGTTGATGTCAGAATAAAAGTCACCATTTGGTGTTTGTGAAGTTTAAGTTATTTTTGAGATAATAAATACGTCAGCAGTCTAGCCGACCCCTTTGTCCTCTTCCTTTCCTCCCACGAACTTACTACACTGGTGCCGAAACCCGGGAAAGGAAGAAGGAGTCCCGCCGCTATGCAGAGTCCTTCCTCTACGCCATTTGCGGATGTTATTTCATCCCTCGCAGCCCTACATCAAGAGCAACACCAGGCCCGTGGAGGACCACGAGAGGTTGCGGAGCTGGATCGACCAGAAGGTTTGCGCCGAGGCCACGGGACTGCCCGCGGTTCCCACTCATTTACCCCTCCACAAGATGGGACCGCAAGATCACCCAGACGTATTCCTAGAACTGTTCGAGAAATCCGCGGAAGCGTGCGGCTGGCCCCGCGACCAATGGCCAGTCCGACTCATCCCCCTGCTCTCGGGCGAGTCCCAGGTGGCAGCACAACAGCTACCAGTGGCGAACCTCCTAGTCTTCGACGACCTAAAGAGGGCCATCATTCAACGGGTCGGCCGGACCCCAGAGCAGCACCGCCAGCGATTCCGTTCCCTGGACCTGGGGGAATCCGGTCGGCCCTTCGTGATGGCCCAGCAGCTCTGGGACTCCTGCCCCAAGTGGCTACTGGCCGAGGGAAGTGACGTGGAGCATGTCATCGACCTCGTGGTGCTGGAGCAATTCATCGCTCGGCTCCTGAAGAAGACCGCCGAGTGGGTCCAGTGCCACCGTCCCACGTCGCTGGACTCGGCCATCCATCTAGCAGAGGACCACATGGTGGCGTGCCCAGGGGTCGGCGAACCACTAAAATCTCTCTCCCTCTCTCTCCTCCCCATCTCTCTCTCGACCTGTCCCCCTCCCTAGGTCCCGTCCACCCGGCCCTCCTCGTGTCCCGCCCCGGGATTGACCAAGGGCACTTTGTGAATCCAAGGGCCCCGCCCAGGGGGGCAGGGCTTATGGCTGCCAGAGGGGACATTGCTTCCGTTTCTCCGCTCTCTCCGCGCCAATTCTCCAATCCAGGGAAGGTCTGGGCTGGCCTGTTGGCGTTGCGCGGACCCGGAGCATTTCGTGGACAGGTGTCCAGTGATGGAGGTGGGGACGATGATCCGGGTCCCAGACATCCCACAGGTCACCCCTGGTCAGGCTGGCGAGTACCAAATACCTGTGAGTATCAAGGGGGGTACATATCCGGCCTTGGTGGATTCAGGATGTAACCAAACCTCATTCCATCAAAAAAAAAAAAAAAAAGCCTGACACGGGGATGTGGTGGAGTATCCGGTTGTCCCAATTGTTAATCAATTCCGGGGACAAAAGCATAGTGTAAAGGTGGTGGTTAGTCCCCACCCCCGGCATCCGATCATTTTGGGAACGAATTGGCCCGCGTTTACGGTTTTATTGGGGTCGTTATGTGCGGATGCCTCTTGGGGAAATAAGGCACGGAAGGAGACCGCATGGGTACAGGTCGGAGAAACTGAGCTAGGACCGCTGGGTTCTGCTTCAGAGGAACCGAACGAAATCAGGAGACTGATTCTCTTGGAGCGTATTGACTTTCCTCTGGAGCAGTCTCAGGATGAGACATTAAAACATGCGTTTCAACAGGTCCGCTCCATCGATGGCCAGCCTCTCCAACCGGCCCTCCCGCTCCCCTATCCGTATTTTGCCATTTTAAAAGATCGGTTGTATCTAGTGACCCAAGACGCTCGGACATAAATGAATACAACCCAGTTGTTAATTCCAAAGAGCCGCAGGGAAATGCTTTTCCATGCGGCTCATTCTAATCCTATGGTGGGCCATTTGGGACAGGCAGCAACACTGAATCGCCTCATGACCCGTTTCTTTTGGCCGGGCATTCATGGCAACGTGCGCAGGCGGTGCGCGTCTTGTCCGGAATGTCAGTTTGTGAACCCACCAGCCGCCCCAAAAGCGCCTTTGCGCCCTCTTCCCTTAATGCAGGTCCCCTTCGACAGAATTGGTATGGACCTCATCGGGCCATTAGAGCGATCGGCACGAGGACATCGCTTTGCATTAGTCATAGTTGATTATGCAACACGATATCCTGAAGCAGTGGCCCTCCGCAACATTTCCGCTAAATGTTTCGTCTCATCTCCCGGGTGGGGGTTCCGAAAGAAAACCTCACCAATCAGGGCACGGCGTTTATGTCACGTACGCTACGCGAACTGTACGGATTATTGGCAATTAAATCGATTCGAACTAGCATCTATCACCCACAAACCGATGGCCTGGTCGAACGGTTTAATCACACACTTAAATCCATGATCCGTAAGTTCGTTCATGAAGACGCCAAAAATTAGGATAGATGGCTAGAGCCCTTGTTATTTGCTGTCCGAGAGGTCCCACAAGCCTCCACGGGCTTTTCCCCCTTTGAGCTTCTCTATGGACGCCAGCCCCGAGGGGTGCTGGATGAACTGAGAGAAACTTGGGAGGAGGGACCATCTCAGGGCAAAAAAAAAAACGAAATTCAGTATGTGCTGGACTTGAGAACGAAACTCCACACGTTGGGGCGGCTATCAATGGAGAATTTGTTACCCAGGACTGCCAGAGCCAGCTGTATAATAGGGGAACTAGATTACGCAAATTTGCACCGGGAGAGAAAGTACTTGTATTACTCCCAACGTCAAGCTCTAAGTTAATGGCTAAGTGGCAGGGACGGTTTGAGGTCACACGACAAGTCGGAGATCTTTCATGGCATGGACAGGTGCGTCCCCAAATTGATAAGACAGCCGCTATTTGACCTGCCCACGTCCCAAGACCAAAAAGGAGGTAAGGCAGTTCTTGGGGCTGGCGGGATATTATAGACGGTTTATTCCTAATTATTCGGACCTCACCAGCACTTTGACTGACCTTACTAAAAACGAGGTGCCAGATATGGTCCAGTGGACGGAGCCGTGTCAGTAGGCCTTTACCCAGGTCAAGGCTGCTCTGTGTGGCGGGCCGTTGTTACTCTCTCCTTATTTTTCTCTCCCTTTTCTGTTGCAGACAGACGCGTCAGACAGGGGGCGTGGTTTAGCGAAGTCTGCAGCGGGAGAGAGAATCAGGAGACGAGCGGTAAGTGAGTGGTTTGGGCAAAAACTATCAACACCTGTTTCTTGTTTCAGTAATTGGCGCGGAGAGAGTATAAAACGCCAGGAGAGACAGAAGCAGTGGAGAGAGAGACGGACTGCTGACGTGAACCGGAAACGAGTAAACCGGAAGCGTTGTGCGAATGTGTCTGTGTTGATGTCAGAGTAAATGTCACCATTTGGTGTTTGTGAAGTTTAAGTTATTTTTGAGTTAATAAATACGTCAGCAGTCCAGCCAACCCCTTTGTCCTCTTCCTTTCCTCCCACGAACTTACTACAGACAGGCAGCTAACAAGTGTCCCATAAAGTTACGAGGGGCAGTGGGGACACCTTTTGCACACTGGCACCGCTCGCACTCCTGGCACCAGCGGGCAATGTCCGCAGACATCTCTTGCACTATTCCTGTACCCCAAAACTTTTGTCGTGACAAGGCATCAGCATTACGATTGCTTTTCCCTGGCCTATATTTAACTTCGAAGTCAAACGCTGCCACTTGGGCAGCCCAACGCTGCTCCATGGCGCCCAACTTTGCGGAAGTCAGGTAGCTAAGGGGGTTGTTATCGGTAAATACCACACATTTATGGCCCAGCAAGTACTCCCTAAATTTTTCAGTCATGGCCCACTTGAGCGCTAAAAACTCCAGTTTCATAGAACTGTAGTTAGATGTATTGCGCTCAGTGGCCCTAAGACTGCGAGTGCCATACGCTATAGGGCGGACCCTACCTTGCTGCTCCTGTGAAAGGACTGCCCCTAGTCCCCCATGACTAGCATCTACCTCTAAAATAAATGGTAGTGAGAAGTCAGCATAGGCAAGCACTGGGGCTGTGGTCAATTTACCCTTCAACCCATAAAAACCCATCCGCCGACCAGGCTTCAGCAAACTCCTGAGCACTGTGCTTTACATGTTTTGGGTTTGCCAGCTGAGCCACCAACCCGTGAAGAGGAGCAGCCAATTTGGCAAACCCCTCCACAAAGCGCCGGTAGTAGCTAGCGAACCCCAAAAAGGAGCGCAACTCTGAGACATTAGTAGGCCGAGGCCATTGTGCAACTGCATCCACTTTATTTGGGTCAGTTGAAACACCCTCAGAAGAGATGACATGCCCTAAATAATGGACTTTCTTTTGAAAGAAGGCACACTTGGACAATATGGCCTTCAGGCCTTCTCTCTGCAAGCGGCTCAAGACAACCTCCATCCGAGCAAGATGTTAGTCTATTGAGGAGGAAAAGACAATTATATCATCGATATACAGGAGAAGGGACTGGCACTGCTGATCCCCAAACAACCGTTCCATCAAACGTTGGAAGGTGCTTGGAGGGTTGCATAACCCAAAAGGCATTCTGTTCCACTCGAAGAGGCCAAATGGGGTGCAAAAAGCAGTCTTGGATTTGCCCCCCTCAGCTACAGGTACTTGATTGTACCCGCTGGCCAGGTCCATGGTAGAAAACCAATGGGCCCCAGCCAGCGAATCCAAAGTCTCCTCAATATGTGGTAGAGGGAACGCATCTTTCCTAGTTTTTGAATTTAAGTGACGGTAGTCTACACACATATGCAGACTACGTCCTTCTTTTTGACCAACACAATGGGTGAAGCATAAGGACTGCAACTCTCTCTTATTACCTGGGATTCCAATAACTGATTGATATGTGCCTTTACCACATCATACTCCGATGGAGGAATGCGCCTGAACCGCTGCCTGACAGGGATGTCATCCAACAAGGGGATGTCGTGGGAAATCAGGTTTGTGCATCCCAAGTCCCCATCGTGTGTAGAGAACACGGGTAAATACTTCTCCAACAATACTCTGACCTTACCCTGTTCTTCTTCTGACAATACCGATAGATCTAACGCGGCTATCTGTTCCTGTACCATTGGAGAACCCTGCACAACCTGTGTACTCACCTTAGCCATAATGGTCTTAACTTCTGCAACTTCTGGGGGTAAACTAACTACATCCACCTGGTTCACAGTGCCAATAACGGTGCTAGCATACAGCACTACGTCTATAGTACCAACATTTACTATTGGCACATAGACAGTACCTCTGTCCACCCTCAGAAGAGCAGGGGAGGCCAACAAACCTGCCGGTAGACCAGAAGTAGGTGGTTCAAACAATACAGTACCACTCGAATATTGCACAGAACAGGTTGCAGCAACAAACTTCATGGTGCCACCCGTGATGCGACATGCCTGACGTCCACGCACTTTGACTCGCCCCTCACAACCCACAGCTGGCTGAGCGTCAACCTGGTGGCAATGTTGTAATGCCTGCAAAACAAAACTGGGGGGCTGTGACACCACCGGTAAATTGAAAAGAGCTGTACCATGCTGGCCAAAGAGCTCCCTGTAGCAGCGGCTGAGGACGTTCATGCCTAACACCCCAGGAACTTGTGCACACACACCACCAGGAGGATCTCTGACCACCAACACGCCACAGCCTAAAACTACTCGCCCACAAAGCTCCACATCCAATTCCAAATAACCAATAAAGGGAATCGCAAGGCCGTTTGCAGCTTGAAGCTGTTGCCAATTACACGATCTAAGCTGTTCCTGACCCCACAACCCAAAACTGGTCATAAAGCAAGTCTCTGTCATAGTGGACACCATTGAACCAGTGTCCACCAGGCAAGGTACCTGAACCCCACCCATAGATACAACGAGCTGTGGACAAGAAGACATAAAACGTGACATAAAATCAATACCAGTGACATTTGAGCCTATCCTTTTCCGAACCAAGTTGCGGCCCTGTAACTCGGTGGGAACTAGTTTTCCGACGGCTGCACGGACGATGACTGCTCACCCCTCATTAAAGCCAAAATTCACAGGAGACGAGTCGAGCATCCGCTCCCCGTCGCAATCTCTAGCAAAATGGCCAGGTTTCTGACACCTTCTGCAAATTAAATTTGCCCTAGATGGTCGTAGATGTGACTGAGGATTTTGAAGCTGAGCCATACTTTGAGTTAACTGATTTAATTGTTGTTGCTGCTTCCGCAGCATGTCCCGAAGTTCACTCATTTTGACACTGCTGAACCACCACTACGATTGCCACCACTAAGGTTCTGATGTCCCTGTACCCCATATTGAATACCATAAGCAGATGGAACAGACTGAGTTCGACCACGCGCCCCCCTCAGGCATACCCTCTTTTTCCCAACGAAGGGCTTCACTGCGAACATCAAATAACGTGACAGTAGGTTGACGTTGCACTGCTTCAGTTCACGTCGAAGGGCACAATCATTAAAATATTCGACAAACTGATCTCTTATCAAAATTTCACCATTAGGGATGCCATGAGGGGATTGATTTTTAACTTTCTCCAGAAGACTCATCAGGGCCAACGGAAACTCTACCAAAGCTATGCTAATGCCCAACAGACCACTAAACTTTGGGCATTTACAATCTCGAGGAACAAATACAAACCGTTCCGCAGTCGATGCACCGGCATCAATGAGTGGGGGAGCCAGAACTACAGGAATAGAAATATTAGATGGGCCCGGCTGTGCAACAGACACTTGCTCTTGTCTCAGTCGTTCATTATATGACTTTAATTGAGGCACCAAATCTCTTAGCTCACGCATTTCATCCTCCATAACTGCAATTGCGCAAGCACTTACCATGAATATGTAAACTGAATTTTACTTGTGCCGGTCCACCACAGAAAGGGACTGCTACAGTTTGGTTCCAAAAAAAAAAAAAAAACACAAGAAAAAGAACAGTACAAACACTCAAACAAACCAAAACCCACATCTCTGCACTAAATAAGAGGGGATCCTGCCGACTGCGCCAGAATGTGACGTAGCGGTACAATTGTGAAACCAATGTTTTACCAGTAAAGAAATCCGCCACCCTAGAAATAAACTCTAGGGAACAATGCTCAAAACCCCAAAATGGAGTGCATTAAGCACACAGGTTCGGTTCCCCCATAGAAGTGAGCAGGAGACGTGGGTGAAGTATCAAAACACAAATATTTATTAATGCAAGAATGGTTTTAAAATAGACACTAAAATGTCAGAATAACAGCATGAGACCCCACTTTAAATTGAGGAAAACGAAATTACAAGAATGAATGTGGGCAATGACGGAAAAATAAATTTTAAATATGACAACCAAATAAAGTAAATATCAGCAGGGCTGAGGCTCCCATCGGCAGGAACAAAATGGAGTCTGGTCTTACAAGGGCACACTTCCACGCACACACAGCAAAGTGCACTCAGATCACACTACCACACACTTGAAGTGATACACAGCACACAATAAAGAAGAACCACCACCACAAGAGGGAAGATCCGTTCACCCGTGGGACCCCCAGCTCCTGCAGACAAACAAAAAATAATAAATAAACTATAACAAAATCACAATTAAACACAATTAGCTCCACATACAATATAAAAAAATGATAATGACTGATGAAGCAACTCCAAACAAAAAGTTTAAGAAGGAGGCGGGAACCGGCGGACAATCAAACGACATTGTAATAATAACAAAATAAACACAAAACAGAACTCAAATAAAAATCAAAACACAACTAAACGCCCAGGCCTGGTCCTCTCTCGTCCTTCACTGTCGTCGCTCCAGTTTTATATCCTTCCATCTCCTACGTGGGACTCGAGACCGGCAGTGGGTCGCAGGTGTCACTGATTTCCCAATCATTGCCGGCCTCCCTCCTTGTTCCCACGTCCCTCGGCCCCGCCCCACTCGCCACATACCCCCATTGCCCCTCGCAGGCAAGGGGGTACCCTTGAGACTGTGCTCTACTCCCCCCCCCCCTCCCTCCAGGGGGGACCGCTCACGGGGACCTGCGGGAACCTGGGGGTAGGACAGACGAGGCGAGAGAAAAGGAGATGGAAGGAGGAGCGACAGAGACGAGAGAGGGGAGAGAGAAAAAAAAAATTCCGGTTCCCAGACGCACTGCTGCTCGGCCCTCCACCGGCTGGGCGATCTCCTCTGCTGTGCCTGGCGGTGGCACTGGACAGCCCTCGGCGGACGGCACGACACTCCTCCGCCGCCCGGTGGACGGCGACGGCTCCTCCGGTTTTGGGCAGCCGGCAGGAGTCCCCCGTTCCCTGCTCCTCCCCGTTCAGGCGGACGGCAGCAGGCTCCGGCTCTCTGGCGAACGGCGCCGATTCCTCCGCTCCCTCACGGACGGCAGCCGCCCCTCCAGATAGCGGGCGGTCGGCAGCGAGCTCGCCCGTCCCCGGCAACTCGATCCAGCCCACCGCCTCGAGTGTCCATGGCGGCATCCTCCACGCCTGCTCTGTGGCACCGCGGATTCCCCACAGCGGCGAGGGATCTTCAGCAGCGCGTCCCTCCTTCTCCCGGGCTTCGGCACCACTGTAATGAATTAACCTTCGTATTCATCCGGAAGAAGGAGGCGGGAACCGGCGGACAATCAAACGACATTTTAATAATAACAAAATAAACACAAAACAGCGCACCAGCCGTCCACAACTAAACGCCCAGGCCTGGTCCTTTCTCGTCCTTCACTGTCGTCGCTCCAGTTTTATATCCTTCCATCTCCTACGTGGGACTCGAGACTGGCAGTGGGTCGCAGGTGTCACTGATTTCCCAATCATTGCCGGCCTCCCTCCTTGTTCCCACGTCCCTCGGCCCCGCCCCACTCCCCACATATACATATACATACACACACACAAAATAACCAAAAGAAGAATCAAACAAGACAAAACAAACTTTACTCCCACAAAAGTATAAACAAGAAAACGAAACAAAACTATTATTTTCTCTCAATAAAACGACATCGTAGTATTCTCCATGCTGACACAGACAGAAAGCAGCCACCACACACAATCGGAACCAGACAAACAGTCCCCATTCAACAACAATGGTGGTGGCGTCTGCATGACAGTACACACAGCAGGACTGCAGGAATGAGAGTAAAACGTCTGCAGCGCAAAGCGGAAGACAGCAGCAACGCAGCAAATCCGATATAGTATAAGATAGTATACAACCCGAATTCCGGAAAAGTTGGGAAGTTTTTTAAATTTTAATAAAATGAAAACTAAAGGAATTTCAAATCACATGAGCCAATATTTTATTCACAATAGAACATAGATAATGTAGCAAATGTTTTAACTGAGAAATTTTACACTTTTATCCACTTAATTAGCTCATTTAAAATTTAATGCCTGCTACAGGTCTCAAAAAAGTTGGCACGGGGGCAGCAAAAGGCTAAAAAAGCAAGCAGTTTTGAAAAGATTCAGCTGGGAGAACATCTAGTGATTAATTAAGTTAATTGATATCAGGTCTGTAACATGATTAGCTATAAAAGCTTTGTCTTAGAGAAGCAGAGTATCTCAGAAGTAAAGATGGGCAGAGGCTCTCCAATCTGTAAAAGACTGCGTAAAAAAATTGTGGAAAACTTTAAAAACAATGTTCCTCAACGTCAAATTGCAAAGGCTTTGCAAATCTCATCATCTACAGTGCATAACATCATCAAAAGATTCAGAGAAACTGGAGAAATCTCTGTGCGTAAGGGACAAGGCCAGAGACCTTTATTGGATGCCCGTGGTCTTCGTGGCTCTCAAACGACACTGCATCACTCATCGGCATGATTGTGTCAATGACATTACTAAATGGGCCAAGGAATACTTTTCCGCCGTGCCATCAGCAGATGCCAACTAAAGCTCTATCATGCAAAAAGGAAGCCATATGTGAACATGGTCCAGAAGCGCCGTCGTGTCCTGTGGGCCAAGGCTCATTTAAAATGGACTATTTCAAAGTGGAATAGTGTTTTATGGTCAGACGAGTCCAAATTTGACATTCTTGTTGGAAATCACGGACGCCGTGTCCTCCGGGCTAAAGAGGAGGGAGACCTTCCAGCATGTTATCAGCGTTCAGTTCAAAAGCCAGCATCTCTGATGGTATGGGGGTGCATAAGTGCATACGGTATGGGCAGCTTGCATGTTTTGGAAGGCTCTGTGAATGCTGAAAGGTATATAAAGGTTTTAGAGCAACATATGCTTCCCTCCAAACAACGTCTATTTCAGGGAAGGCCTTGTTTATTTCAGCAGGACAATGCAAAACCACATACTGCAGCTATAACAACAGCATGGCTTCGTCGTAGAAGAGTCCGGGTGCTAACCTGGCCTGCCTGCAGTCCAGATCTTTCACCTATAGAGAACATTTGGCACATCATTAAACGAAAAATACGTCAAAGACGACTACGAACTCTTCAGCAGCTGGAAATCTATATAAGGCAAGAATGGGACCAAATTCCAACAGCAAAACTCCAGCAACTCATAGCCTCAATGCCCAGACGTCTTCAAACTGTTTTGAAAAGAAAAGGAGATGCTACACCATGGTAAACATGCCCCGTCCCAATTATTTTGAGACCTGTAGCAGAAATCAAAATTGAAATGAGCCCATTTTGGTCAATCACCTAATCTCATTACACTTAGAAGGGAGAGGTTATTATGTGAGTATAAGAGAGCATAAGTCTAAGTGGACATCCATGAAATGCGGGGTCTCACAAGTCTCAATTCTTGCACCACTCTTGTTTAGCCTGGATATGCTTCAAGAACACAATTGCCTACCACAGCTATGCTGATTATACACAGATTTACCTAGCCTAATCTCCAAATGACTACATCCCCATTGACTCCCTCTGCCAAAGCACTGATGAAATTAATTAATTAAATTGCCAGAACTTTCTTCAGTTAAACAAGGAAAAAACTGAAGTCATTGCATTTGGAATCAAAGATAAAGTTCTCAAGGTGAAAGCATACCTTGTCTCTAAGGGTCTAACAGCTAAAAATCAAGTCGGGAATCTTGTACATGGGGAAACCATGGCATGACCAAACCAAAACTACTATTAGGGAAGTAATGTTGGTTTGCTTTTATCTATAGTAGTGGTTGTGACTTCTGACTAGAAATAATGTTGCTTTATTCAAGTGTGTACAAATCTATGAGGGCTAATTAAAAGTACTTTTAGGATGAGCAAGCATAGGAGCAGCCATCTATAGTGGTAGCCAATTACTTCTGTCTAATAACCAAGACTGACGAGAATGGTAATGGCCAAAACGTTATCTTTTAGTGGCATGAGCCCTTGAATGAATGCGTACAATAATATTAACCCTCATTTTGACCCGAAGATGATTTTCATAAAATGGATCAACATAAGATTTTCAGGGAAAATTAAGTGTGTCAATAATATTGGCCAATACAGAACTATACTGTAAGCTTCATAAGTCATCACATCACGTAAATGTAATCCCCTTTCTAACACCTCTTTCTATAACTATGCTTCTGTACTTTTTTGTCACTATGAAACATCCCATTAGAGTAAATTGATTAAAATTACACTGTCTAGATGCACATTTTATAAATTTAGTAAAAGTAATGGCATAAACTGTTAAAAGTAATGGCTTTAAATGGAATGAAGGAAACAAAAAGTACTACATGTTAGCTTGCTTATTGTACCCAAGAGCATGATCTCTTAAAATCCAGATGTCTTACTAACAAAAATTGCTCTAACCACAGGTCGAAAGCTGTAGTGGCAACCACGTAAGATTGTGATGCTGTTTGCAAATGTTCGTGCAAAACTATGGTTTCAGGAAAGGTTGAATTGTGGAAGTAGTAAAAATAGAACTTGTGACTTTACTCTCTACTTCACTACATTTTTGAATAGGCATCCGTACTTTACTTACATACACACTTTAACTTGAGTACATTTGTAATGAGTGTTGAAAATGTGTGATGTCACCAACTACAGGGCACTGAAAGTATAATATCTTAAGTGTTTTGCACTTACTCAAACTTGTCAACAGTTTCTTAGCAATGGCAATGAGGCCAAAACAACCTCTTCCACTTTAAGAAGGCTGACGTTTCACAAGTCCACAGGACACTGTAAACATATTGAGAAACAGCCCATGACTCCTAAAGTGATGATACATAGGGAAGCTTTTTTGAGCAGTGTAATATTTCCCTCAATGCAACACTACCCATTCTTCAGAAGCAGGCAAATACTGTCACAGAATCATAAAGGTGTCACATAAACTGTTGAGATCAACCGACCTAACTCTAGATCCTCCAGAAATATATGCAAAGCGACAGGTGTTAAGCACACACAGGAACAGCGCCAAATGAATTTCCCTCTTTAAATACACAGGTATAGATATTATTGTGTGCATATCTGTCATGAGTGCCTTGTACTTCCCAATCTATAAACGTTTGTTACATTATCTTTCTTAATTGTTACCTCATCAAAAGGGTGTTTTATTTGGTATGTAGCGTGTGGACCAATCAGACACACAATTATTAATTATATTTAACAAATAATCCAACACCCCTCACCCAACAAGCAGACTTGGTGCCGAGACGTCTGTGAATGACCCCCAGACCCCTGGTTACTATGGTAACCAAGATACCTCTTCCAGACCAGATAAAATTAATTTCTTTAAATAATGTAGAGAGGATTTCCTTCTAGTAAATTTCCTCTAAAAAAGACAAAGGCTGCGTCCCAAAGTGAATGGTGCACACTTCAATGGCGCATTTGAAGGCTGATGGCATCACTGCCACATGACGAAGGCTGTGTAATGCGCCCACCGTTTTGGAATTTACGTCTTTTATATTCAAAGAATATTGCGGGTGAGAATTATGTTGCAGCCGAGGAATTCACATATAAATGTAAGTATTGTGTTTTAATTTACTCAAATACTTAACAAAACAAAGGCAGTTTTGTAAACGTAATGCACTGTAGGACTGGGCATGCAGAAAACTGTTTCTAAAAAAAATATTAAGCATCAAAACTGTTTCCAGCACTGGTAATAAATCAATATATTAGAATAATTTTTTGAAGTATCATAACTCTGAAAACAGCTGACGAAAATGCTCATTTGCATCACTGAAATAAATTATATTTTAAAGTATGTATTATATATGTATACATAACCTCTGACACAGAGAAGAGTGAAAACTCCTCACATGACCACTAAGTTACCGAACATCTGACCATAACGAACCGAATGCACATTGACGGATCTTCTGTCTGTTCTGCAAAATGTATACAAATATATATTTCTCCAAGCGTAAATATTGTGGAAATATCAATATTAATTGTGTCTAGGCAAAGGCATTCCTCCTGGAACAGAGATAACAGGGATTTGGAGGGTATTTATTTCATACTCTGTGGCAGCTTCTTAAATGTAAAAATAATATTTTATATAATGTATAAGCAGGGGAGTAATGCACTCTATATTTTTGAGAGGGCATGAGTCGGGGTGGGGGGACCATCATGTGACACACAGCAGCCACAACAACATATTGGCAGATTATTATTAAGCATTATTTCTTTATTTTTCATTTTAATTAGAAACATTCCCAGACACATGAACTATATCATGAAATATCTCAATTCTCACCTTCATAGATTATGTTAGATAATATGCGATGGTCAAAGTAGCCTAATGATGTAATCTAATAACTATGCATAAAAACCTGTCTGTTTACTTAAGTTACAGATATGGGTGTCAAATCATAACATATTTTTAATACAACTGACTTTATATTAAATGTGAATTTAACATTGAATGTTAATGTGATATAAAAACGGCTACTAATCTTTCATTGTACAGAAAGAAAGCAAATAACATTTACTTTTTCAAAGAACATTTTCACTGACAGTCTAGAGTTCAATCACTCTCAGAAACTCCCATTAAAATCACTGAAACTGTTAACACAGTTTCTTAATTAAAGATTCGTACACACATCTGCACTTTGTTGTTTCTGACGAGAGAATTCGCCAAAAAGAGGTATTCAGTCAGCGAGCGAGTGTAAGAAGCACATGATATTAATCAGCTTTCAAGCTGCATTCAACTTGGCTCCCTTTTGTTAAAAGTTACACGTACAACAAACTAATGCCATAGTGGTATTGTGTTCTGTTATCGAATGTAGCCTAAGTTATACCTGTTGATCCGTGGACAGCACACGCGGTGTTCATCTAATAAAGATCTTCATCTTCTTCTTCTTCTTCTTCTTCTTCTTCGTTGGAGTTTTAAGGCAGTTGGCATCCATAGTAGTGCATTACTGCTATCTGTTGTCTCACTCTAACTTACTAAATTTTAATTAAACTCGTCCTTCCAGTCCAGTTCTCCTTAGAAAATTAAACATATATCTCCGTCCTCGGTCATTATTTCCATATGTTACTATATTTTTTAACATTATATTCTAATATATCCTGTAGCTGATTCTTGAACTCTTGTCTTTTTAGTACATATTTCTTAAATGATATAAAGATTAATTGTTTCCTTCTCCTGACATTCATCACATAATCCTGTTGGGTGTTTTCCTATAACATGAAGAGTTTTGTTTAGCTCGCAACATTTTCTTTTTAGTCTTTTTACTCTCTCATTTCCCTGGATGCCCATATGTGCTGGAACCCACAAATATGTAATGTATTTCCCATGCCTACTTATTATTGAGTTTGTAAATAGAATCTCATAAAGTAATTCATGATGGTTGCTAGTCACACCAGACTTTATACTCATGAGGGCAGATACAGAATCACTACATATTACAACGTGGTCCCATCCGGATTGTTCAATCCATTTTAATGCTAGTAATACTGCATATAACTCGACTGTATACACACTTAAGCTGTCAGATGTTCTTTTGTTTACTCCCACATGATGTCTAGGTATATATACAGCAGATCCCATTGCCTCTGTTTGTAAATCCTTTGATCCATCTGTAAAAATCTAAATATTATCTTTGTACATATTGTCCATATATCTATAATATTGACTAAAGATCTTCATCGCTAACAAACAATAGCCTTTACAGATTTGCATTCAATTCAGTGCAGATCCATAGCCAGTTCTTCAGCGCTCTTGATGTTAGGGATACAACTCTGAGTGAACCGCTTCAGAAGCTCAGCGCGCACGACGGGAACCGAACAAATCATTCAAATTGATTCACGAACCAATTCACTGGTTTGCCAAATCCTTTGATAAAGCCTTTGAACAGAATTGACTCAAAAGAATGAATCATTGGCGAATGAGCATCGCTCATTACCCAGAGAAAAGTAGACGGCACGTTTGGAATAAACTGAAGCATTTATAACTTTTATTGCATTAAGATAAAGTAACGAGAGGAGCGTCGCCCACAGAAACGAAGTAAAAGTACAGATTTTCCCCCCGAAAAATTACTTAAGTAAGAGTAAAAGTACCCATCTTTAAATAGACTCCAAAAGTATTAGATACCGAATAAATTTACTCAAGTAAACAAAGTAAATGTAACTCTACCCACCTCTACTTGGGGATGAGCAGATAAACGTAAAAGTTAAATTTTTGGTGAACTATCCCTTTAAAGCCAAAGCAACCTACATTTTGATTTCATGAGGACTTTTGTGTTTCCATTTGATTACCATAAAATTATGTTGGGTGATGCATAATATTGATACTCTACATGATAAACTCATGTGTAATTGTGTTGCAGTTTATTAGTATATGGACATTGTTCTTAGAGGGGCCCTCTTCCCCTATCTCCCCCAATATTTTGAATTTTAAAACATATAGCCTATATTTAACTGGAATGAATGATACAGGATGTACTGTGTGTCACCTTGCTTACTGTGCCCAAGTGCAGTGTCTTAAAGTCCATATGTCTTACTAACAAGGAACCACGCTTCTAACCACAGGCTGGCGCCTGTAGTTCAAAACACTTAAGTTTGCAATGCTGTTTGAAAATTCGGTAGTTCATTTGAACTCTGGTTTCGGGAAAGCTGAATTGTGGAACTAGTAACATCAAAACTTGTGTCTATAGTTAGCTGACATTGCTTTTGGGAAACATACCCTAGAACAACACTTGGACTTAAGCAGTCCACACGACACGAATACAGAAAATGCATAGCAAGATCATTAAGATTTTTATAAAAATACCCTTTTTTGAAACAGCATCTGTTTTTAATTACATGCTACTCTATGTGTCCAATGCAGTTTTTCCCTCAGTGTAGCACTACTCATTCTTTGGTGGCAGGCAACCTGAACGAAATACATTCATTTGAAAAGTTATTACATTGTTTAAATAAACCATTATACATACATAAAAAGTGCATCTTGCTTTAGTTTAGCAAATTTCAGCGCTAGAGTATTACACAGCCCATGCATTCAATGCTTAAAAATTACTATGCATATTTTCCCAAGTATCTCTGTTTTTTTTTAATTGCCATTTTGCCTGAACCCCCTGGGGGCTACAGCTTGCAGTTAGAGCATTCTTTTTTACATATTCCAGATTCGATAACGAATTATGAAAATATTGAATATCTCACATGTATAATTACTGTACAGTAGGTATTATTTGAATTTCATTATTAAATGACCCAGAAATTTCAGATATTGAGTTAGTGACGAGACAAGGAATCAAATGCAAGGTACAATGAACTCTTTATTAATAATAAATTAAACATAACATTAAACATTAAACATAAGACCATAAAACAACAACCACAGAAGAAGAAACACTGTGAGGGACGCAAATGGGGATAAATAGGGAAGCAAACCAGGCAGGACAGGTGCAGCAAATGATCCAACAAAGCCCTTAGTATGACTGAAAGAGTGCAGGTCAGGGAACTGTTAGTCTTTCTAATAGAAACAGGTTTTTAGTATACAGTAGGTGATTAATCCCTGTTTGATCCACACTCAGAAGGTGGCAGTAATGTAACAATTAGCTGGATGCCAACCGCTATTGAAAAAGGGGGGTGGGATTGGAAGAGCAAATAATGGGTTAACAAGGAGGGCGGGTATCAAGACTTATAGACAGGGGAACTCATTGCACATAGTAGCACAAAATAAATCCATGTACCCACACAAAAACAGGACACACTAAGAATAAACCAGACCAAAGTGACAGCAAACCCTGACATAAATAAATATATAAAAGCAAAATTACTCTCAAGCATGCTTGTAAGAGCCATATTTCATATTTCTGAATTTATATTTTAACATGATATATTATGTAAATTTAATATAAATATTGTTTTTGTTAATAAGTTATTTACTGTTGAATATATTTATTTGGTTTATATTTGTTCTTACTGCGCATGTTCAGTTACGTCATTTTTTGTAGTTCATTTGAAAAGATATTGACGCACATGCAATAAGTTTAGACGAATGGAAGAACACAAAGCTTTTGACCGTTTCATAATTGTATTTGATATAGCATAAATTGACTAACACAAGTAAAGTATCTCTACAAATAAGTTGTTGAGAAGATATCGCTAAGCAGGAGGGTTATGCTATATGTGAGAAGTGTGATTCTTTATTGACTTGGAAGAATAAAGCACGATGAAGGAAACTAAGGACTTTGTTTGATGAAGGCAAGATAGGAAGATACACATCAAAACTTGTGGTATAATCAAAAAGAAACTCACATGTCCCGTTTATGTAAGTCAATAGCTTTCTCTGTTGTTAAAGCCTAAAGGAATTATTGCAAGTGCGCACTTTACAGCACGCTAGAGGAAGATCGTGCATGCGAAGTCAGAAGGACTCGTTTGCTGTGGACAAACAAAGTCGTGCCGTATTGTGTTCAATAAATAAAGCAAGATCAATCATCTTCTTTGCAAGAAGTGTTAATAAGCAACTTCATAAGTGAACTTCCATGCTTTTAAGTTTCACAAATGGCGGACAACAAAGACAACGACGATGATGCTATTACGTGGTCTGAACGCAGGAGGGCGCCAACTGACAAGGGTTTGGAAGAGAAGCTCCACAGCAAGATGAGCGCCAGAAGAGGCAAGTTGAGGCAATTAACTGCAAAATTAAACAAGATTTAACTACTTGTGGAGAATGTTTGCAACTTGAATGATGTTGAAAACCAGCAATTTAGAGTCTACAAACGGCTGTTTGAAAAATTTGTTGAAAGTAATGCATTAGTGTTGCTGTATTTAAAAGATGAAGAGCATGATGCCAATCAGCCTAAATTAATATGCTGCAAAAAAATTGGTTGTGGTTTGAGGAAACCAAGAAGTGCATTAAGCTGTCTCAAATTTGTGACAATGAAGTCTCACCAATGGACAGTCTGTCAATGGTGTCATCCAACACGATCACTTCGAATATGTCAGGAAGTAGCGCAATGTCTGTTTCCAAAAAATCCTCAATATCCACAGCATCCTCAGCTTGTCTTAAGGAAGAAGCTAACAGAGCAGCTTTGTTGGCTAAAGCAGCACCTTTGAAGGAAAGGCAGGAGTTGGAAATGCAAGAAGCAAAGTTAAAGGCTGAAATGGAAATGTTGCAAATAGAAAAGGCTCTTGCGATGTCTAATGCCAAAATTAAAGTGTATCAAGATTGTGAAGAACAACAACAGTGTGCAAGTCAAAATGGGGCTATCCAAGCAGCTGATGTATGCTTTCCAAAACAGGAGCATTATGAATATGATGAATATAGTCTATCATCAAATCATGGCAAAAAGTCATCACATCCTGAAGTAATTTACTCAAGTATGCCTGTAAGCTTCAGACCTAAGAAAACAATTACTGCTAAGGGATGGTCAGCACCAGTCAATGAAGTATCTGGCCATGATACATCAGAACTTCAAAGAGTGATGAAACGTCAGACAGATATCAGAGCAATGCTCGTGAAGAATCAACAGATGTCTTGTCTACCTCAACGTGATGTTCATTTGTTTCATGGAGATCCACTTGAGTTTATGTATTTTATGAAAGCATTCAAAGATGCTGTCGACTCCAGAGCCGACGGTATTGCTGAAAACTTGTACTTCCTGGAGCAGTATATTTGAGGTGAGCCCAGAGACCTTGTAGAAAGTTATTAGCATATGCCAGATGATCGTGGTTTCGCAGAAGCAGTGAGACTCTTGCACGAGAAGTTTGGAAATGAACTGAAAATTGCAACAGCCTTAATGCAAAAGACATTCAAATGGCCTGAAATAAAGTCAGAGGATGGAAAGTCTTTAAGTGCATTTTCATTGTTCCTAGTCACTTGTCGCTATGTAATGGAGGATATTAAATATATGGATGAGTTGGATAATCCTACCAACATGAGGATTATTATCTCAAAACATGGAGAGCACATGCTTATGAGTATGAGGAGCACAACAGAAGAAGTTCATTCAGTTGGTGAAGTTTGTTGATCAAGCAAAGGTAATATTAAACCCACTTTTTGGAGATCTGGATGCTTTGGCAGGTGAAAAAGAAGCAACAGTTTTGTAATTGACATCAAACAGTTTGGTGAAGCTCAAAAATAATTGACTATGTTGAAAACCAACAGAACATCAGTCACCAGTGCCTACACAAAGCCTTGTGCATTCTGTGAGAAAGGCCATACCTTGGAGCAATGTTACCAGTTCGCTGCTAAGCCATATAAAGACACATTTGACTTTTTAAGAAAGAGTGGATTTTGCTTTGGATGCTTGGTGAAAGGACACTTAAGCTGTAACAGAAGAAGCACATGTCAGCTGTGCTCAGAAAAATATCCTAAAATATCCGGAGACAACTGTGTTCTTGCCATAGTTCCTGTCAAAATAAAGAGTGATAAGTGTGTGGAAGTGTATGCTTTTATGGACCCGAGCAGCTCTGCCACCTTCTGTACTGATGCATTAGCAAGACAGTTAAATGTCTGGACCTGAGCAGCTCTGCCACCTTCTGTACTGATGCATTAGCAAGACAGTTAAATGTCCAGGGTAGAAAGATTGACATGATGGTACGCACCATGAACTCAAAGAAATGAGTGGAAAGTTATGTGCTCACCAACTTGGAAGTGAGTGTATTGGAAGAGAACAACTTCATTGAACTTCCCAGTGTTTACACAAATGAGCATACCAGTGTCAATGGAAAACATTCCCAATGACAAATGGCTGTACCTCAGTGAAGTTTATGGAATGATATTGCGGACATTATTCAAAAGGAATCGCAAATTGTATTTGCAATTGTGTTTTCAATTTGTGGACGCATAAAATGTGACATAATCCAAACGCAAATCGCGCATTACCGTTTGCATTTTCGTTTATGCGTACGCACAGTGTCTGCCAAATTTAAAATGGAAATGCCAAGTCCGTTTGCAATTGCGTTTCCCTAATCTTATGTGCTATGAGCCTGTCATATTTAAATAGAAATATTAATTACCACATTTGCCTTTTCACTCTCTCTGCACTGTGAATGTAAACTGCCTAAACTCAAATGGAATCGCAATTCCTTTTGCATTTGAATTTCCGACGTCTACACAGAAACCTGTCAATCAAGTGACAGGGGTGGGGCCATTTTATTGGTCGTGTTTGCATTGGGAAGTGATGTCACTCACAGTCGACGGTAATAAATAAATTATTAATTAATTAGTGTGGACTTTGTCATCTAAATACTTAATAACCAATAAGGTTAAGTATGTGTCTTAAAAATTACTTCATCGTTTCTATCCTGTGAAGCTTTAATTAAAAAAGATGTTTCCTGATATTGACACTTTATGTTCTTTTTGTGGTGCTGAACACGAATCCATTTCTCATCTCTTCTGGGAATGCACATATACAAGTCTGTTCTGGAAGAATTTTTGTATCTTCTATCATACTAAAATGCACCATGTTTTACTATGGTAAATATGAGTTATCGATAGTGTTTATAATTAAACCACAGTAGCCACAAATGTACAGTTGTCTGAGACGTTATGCAATATTCTTTAACATCATGAACCATAAAATGTAGTCAGTGCCTGCTATGGTTTATTTTCATAATATGTAAACACAGGTCACAAGTTAACACGGTCACATTTCCTTGATTCAGCAGCTGCATGATGTGCCGCCGAGAGTCCTGTCTTGAATTGAGAGATCTGGAGCTGATTCTGTGTAGATCTTAGCGACTCGTCTCGTGGTGCAGCGTTCCTTCTTTTAGCGCGTGTTCGAAACCCGCGCCAACATGGACTTCATTTTGTGTTTATCCTACTTACTTCAGCCGCGAAACGGGCGATCATATTAATAACTTGTAATCTTTACAAGAATATCTGAATCATGCAATGAGCAAGTCTGCCTTTATTAAACACTTAATATCGTGTCAGTTTGTGCTTTCAGAATCATAGAGTCTGCTGCCGTCGTTTCAGCACATCTGCAGCAGAGACCTGAACCAGGAAATTGGTCACCAGATAACACGGTAACTAGTTAAACCGTAACACCGGGAAGATTAGGCAAATAGACTGGTGACGTAGGTCTGCGTGGGTTTCTCAATACAAAGTATGCTGATTTCTGACTTGCATCCTCAGTAGTTCAGACTTTGCGCATTCAACTCCTGTCACTTGATTGACAGGTGTCCGTGTAGACGTTGGAAATTCAAATGCAAAAGAAATTGCGATTTCATTTGAGTTTTGGCAGTTTACATGCACAGTGCAGAGAGAGTGAAAAGGCAAATGTGGTAATTAATATTGCTATTTAAATATGACAGGCTCACAGCTCGTAAGATATGGAAAACACAATTGCAAACTGACTTTGCATTTCCATTTTAAATTTGGCAGACGCTGTGCGTACGCTTAAACAAAAATGCAAACGGTAAGGCGCGATTTGAATTTGCGTTTGGATTATGTCACATTTTATGCGTTCACAAATTGAAAACGCAATTGCAAATACATTTTGCAATTCCTTTTGAATAAAGTCTTTGGAACCTTGGAAAGTAATTAATAGTAAGCAAAATGGGCCATTTGCAGTGAAAATGTCTCAAGGTTATGCTTGTAACCATGGTTCCTCGAGGGAATGAGACGCTGCATCGAAATGCTCTGAATATTGTGTGTAAACTGTCAATTGGAAGAACATGACGTCACGGGCGGGGTGACGTAAACGACCAGGGAGCTATAAAATCATGTGCCGCGCAGCTGGCATCAGCTTCAAGTACCAGCAAGTACCGGGAGGGGTGCCGGGAGTATGGCATCAAGACGCAGTGTCTCGTTCCCTTGAGAAACCATGGTTACATGCGTAACCTTGAGACGTTCCTCTTCAGGAACTCAAGCTGCATCGTAACGCTACGGGGAAAGAGGTGCCCACACTGCCAGACTACCAAATTCCTGCCTAGTGTGTATTCGAAGAGCCTATGACGAGAGAACATAAGAGCCGGGCGTGGCTCGCATATCTAGACTATAGAGTCTCACAAAAGTGGAGGGTGTGGACCACCCCGCAGCATTGCAGATGTCCAGCATGGATGCACATGCTAAGAAGGCCTTGGAGGCCATCATACCCCGTGTGGAGTGAACCTTGACTCCCATCACCGTGAGGAGACCAGAGGACTCATAGGTAATGTTGATAGCCTCAACTATTCAACAACTAAGGTTCTGCTTCGTTTGCAGGAAAAATATCACTTGGGGGGTCTATAGCACACTAGCATTTGGTCCGTCTTTCTCCACGGGGCAGCTCTGTGTACGTATGTGTCCAGCACTCGATCTGGATACATATAATTAGTCTCTTCTGGTCTGACTCCCAGAAGGGAGGAGGGCAGAAGGCCTGCAGTACTATCAGTTGTGGTTTGACAGAGGGAACTTTAGGAACACAACCTGCTCGAGGGTATAGAAGTGCTTTGGCCATACCGGGCGGAAAGTGAAATGAGTAGGGGCCACTGAGAGGGCCTGAAGATCTCCAACTCTCATTAGAGAGGTAATAGCCAACAGGAAGGCAGTCTTAAGGGTCAGATGTCTATCTAATATATCTTGGATCTGCTCGAATGGAGCTTTACAGAGCCTCTACAACCACAATTTTCCTGAAAGAAATTTTGATGACAAAGCTGAGTTGTCGCAGATGGATCACCAGTTTTTGGAATCTGTGTCTAATTCAGTGCAGTTTTCTGATGGACACTATTAAATTGACCTTCCTATCAAGAAAACGGTCATCCAATAGCCAAACAATCATACTGCTGCTGTCCAGCGACTACTAAATATCAAGAAGAAATTTCTGAAAATTACACAAACTTCATGACTGACATGTTCAGCAAAGTTTAAGCAGTCAAGGTGACTACATCACAATTAAGTCGTCAAGATGGTCAAGTTTGGTATATACCTCATCACAGGGTATACCATTTGCAGAAGAAGAGACTGAGTGTGGTGTTTGACTGTGCTGCCAGTTTCCAAGGAATGTCTTTAAATAGTGAGCTCCTACAGGGTCCAGACATGACAAATTCACTCATTGGAGTGCTCACTCACTTCAGACAGAAGTCAGTTGCCATAATTGCAGATATTGAAACTATGGTCTACCAGATGAGAGTTCCTGAAAAAGACAGTGACATGCTTCTCTTCCTATGGTGGCCAGATGGAGATTTAAATCAGAACTTGGATGAGTACAATATGGTTGTCCATTTCGTTGGAGCTAAGTCATCTCCAAGTGTAACTAATTTTGTCCTTAGGAAAACAGCAGAAGACAATCATAGCAAGTCATCAGTTGAAGCAGTCAATTCAGTTCTCAAGAACTTTTATGTAGATTACTGTTTAAAGTCTGTTTCAAGCTATGCTCAAGCAGTTGCCTTGCACAATGATCTCACAAAGCTTTGTGCGAGTGGAGGATTTTGTCTTAAAATGGGCAAGCAACAGCCGTGCATTTTTGGACTCTGTTCCAGAAAGTGAAAGAATTGCAGGTGTCAGAGACTTGGATTTTTTAAAGAAAAACCTGTAAACAGAAGAGGAATCCTGTCAGTCACAAGCTCCATCTATGACCCCTTGGCCTTTCTTGTACGTGTAATATTTCCATCAAAGATTCTAATGCAACAATTGTGCAGAGAAAAATACTTGCATGGGATGATGACATTCCAGAACAGAGTGCATAGAAGTGGATTTCCTGATTAAGCAGGCAAAGTCAGTTGTCTTCAGTGTACCAAGGTGTATAAAACCAGTTGACTTTGGAGTGTCCACATCCGCACAACTACATCACTTCTCAGATGCTAGTGAGGTGGGATAAGAAGTTGTCTCATACCTCAGACTGTTAAATGCTGATGGACTTGCTCATTGCGCCTTCATGATGGAGAAGTCTCACGTGGCGCCACTGTACCAGACCACCATTCCACGTATGGAGTTGACTGCTGCAGTTGTTGCCGTAAAAACAGACAAGATGCTGAAAGATGAACTAGAACTAGAATTGCATGAATCTGCATTCTGGACTGACAGTACCACTGTTTTGAGATATATTGACAATGAATGTCTTCGTTTCAAAACGTTTGTTGCCAACAGAGTTGCCATTATACAAGAGTCAACTAGACCACGACAATGGAGGTACGTCAATACCTCAGTGAATCCTGCTGATTGTGCTTCCAGGGTACTTACTTGTGAAAGGTTCATGAAAAATTTGAGCTGGATCAATGGTCCTTCTTTTCTCAAAGAACCAGAAAGAAACTTGCCTGAGACAAATCATGATCTATCAACAAATGTAGATGACAGTGAGGTTAAACACTCAGTCTTAGTGAATCTTGTGTATGCAGTGGATGGCACAGATGCTGTGAACAAAATGATCAATAATTGCTCTGATTGGTACAAATTGAAGAGATCTGTGGCATGGATCCTTCATTTCAAGACAATGGTTATACAGCGCAAATAAATATTATTATCAAATAACAGTCAAAAACAGAAAAGTTCTGAGTTGTAAAACAAATTCCACAACAGAAAACTGCAAAGCTCTAACAATGCAGGACTTAACAAAGGCTGAAAATGAGATCCTTAAGTTCACTCAAAGTCAAAGATTCAAAAAGGAAATGTCAGAGCTGCCACTCGACAGGTTAATACCAGATCAACCCACTTTCACCAATGTTGGGGTTGACTACTTTGGACCATTTGAAGTCAGACAAGGAAAAAGTAATGTTAAAATATAAGGGGTATTGTTTACCTGCCTGACAACAAGAGCTGTGCATATTGAAGTTGCACATACACTTGACACTGACTCGTGTTTAAATGCCATCTGTCGCTTTGTGTGGACGGGGGGCAAGTGTCAATTATGAGAAGTGACAATGGTACTAATTTCATAGGTCCTGAGGTTGAACTGCGCAAAGCCATTCAACAGTGGAAAATAAAAAAATTGAAAGTGCTTTCTTGCAAAAATTAATTCAGTGGATGTTCTACCCACCTTCTGGATCCCATTTCAGTGGAGTGTGGGAAAGACAGATAAGGTCCATTAGAAAAATCCTGAGATCTGTGCTGAAAGAACAAACACTTTCTGATGAGAGCTTTCATACATTCCTATGCGAAGTGAAGGCAATAATAAACGACATACCACTTACCGTTTCAACAGATGATCCCACAGATCTGGAACCCTTGACACCTAATCATCTTTTGTTAATGAAAAGGCAACCAGCCTTATCATTTGGACTTTTCAAAAAGGAAGTCATATATGCACGTCGCAAGTGGAAACAAATTAAGTATCTTGCTGATCTATTCTGGAAGCGGTGGGTGCGTGAATATTTACCTTTGCTCTAGGAGCATCAAAAATGGACTCAAATAAAAAAAAACTTTCAGTTGGAGATGTTGTCCTGATAATAGACGGCTCGTCTCCAAGAAATGCATGGGTCTTTGGAAGAATCATGAACACATTTCCAGATAAAAAAGGACGGGTAAGACTTGTGGTGGTTAAAACTAAGGCCAATACCTTGGAAAGGCCTGTTGACAAGTCCTGCCTTATCTGTGAAATGGACTGATAACTACTCCTCAAATATTAAGGAGAGTTTCGATACCTTACAAAGACTATGGATGTTCCAGAAAATAGATTATAGACACATGGTATAACTACTGTTTCAGCATGGCTCTATTGATTTTGTTAAAAATGATAATAATAATAATAATAATTCATTACATTTGTATAGCGCTTTTCTAGGCACTCAAAGCGCTTTACATAGCCAGGGGGTATCTCCTCATCCACCACCAGTGTGCAGCATCCACCTGGATGATGCAACGTGAGCCATATCGTGCCAGAACGCCCACCACACACCAGCTAACTGGTGGAGAGGAGACAGAGTGATGAAGCCAATCAGTGGATATGGGGATTGTTAGGAGGCCATGATGGTTAGAGGCCAATGGGCGAATTTAGCCAGGATGCTGAGGTCATAACTCTTCTTTTCGAAAGACATCCTGGGATTTTTAATGACCACAGAGAGTCAGGACCTCGGTTTAACGTCTCATCCGAAGGACGGTGCTTGTTGACAGTACAGTGTCCCCATCACTACACTGGGACGCTAGGACCCACACAGACCACAGGGTGAGCACCCCCTACTGGCCTCACTAGCACCTCTTCCAGCAGCAACCTAGTTTTCTCAGGAGGTCTCCCATCCAGGTACTGACCAGGCTCAGCCCTGCTTAGCTTCAGTGGGAAACCGGTCTTGGGCTCCAGGGTGATATGGCTGCCGGCCAAAAGGTCATTGTCAGTTTTTTTTATTAGTCATTTACTGTTGAATATATTTATTTGGTTTATATTTCTTCTTACTGCGAATGTTCAGTTACGTCATTTTTTGTAGTTCACTTGAAAAGATATTGACGCATATGCAATAAGTTCAGACGAATGGAACAAAGCTTTTGACCGTTTCATAATTGTATTAGATATAGCATAAATTGACTCACAAGTACAGTATCTCTACAAATAAGTTGTTGAGAAGATATCTCTAAGCAAGAAGGTTATGCTATATGTGAGAAGTGTAATTCTTTATTAACTTGGAAGAATAAACCATGATGAAGGAAACTAAGGACTTTGAGTGATGAATGCAAGATAGCAAGATACACGTCAAAACTTGTGGTATAATCAAAAAGATACTCACATGTCCCGTACAATGCTGATGGCCTAAATATCAGCACATACACCATTTTTAGCTATTTACTTAAACAGAGAGAGAGAGAAAGAGAGAGAGAGAGGGAGAGAGAGATTGTTACTCTTTGGTTAATATATGTGTTAAGGAGTTAAAATAATATGGAATGTGAAACATTAAATCAATTTATATATTTATAATGCACGTAAGCTCACAGAGCTGAAGCTGTATGATATTTAGGACGTTCAAAGACTTCAGCATGACAGTTGTGTCTCTAAGCTCATTGATTTCATACTAACAAACAAACTTAACCACAGTCGAGAGGAAGTAAAGGTAGGTTTGTGCTGACCACACATGTAGAGTTTTCTTTTTTCAATTAGTACTATTTTTATTAATAAGTATTAATCTTTAAATTCATACCTGTAAAAGATACATTTATCTACACTGTTTTTTTTCTCTGCAATTCTATTTCCTACTGAAATGTTTGTTCGTTTTGACAGTTTTATTGAAATGAATAAGATGCATAGAATAGGAACTGTGAATCTCTGTGGTAAAATAGGTTCAAGTGAACATTTGCTCATAGTGTTTCGTGTTCATGTTCACTTAGTAAAAGTTTAAACCACCAGCTGAGTGCAAGTGTGTACAGTTGTGTTGTCTGTCAGTGTCTAAACCAGTGGAACATTTCATGTGTCTGAAATATGTCGCATGTAAACCACAAACAAGAGCTGTGCAAAATATAGACATTTCAATATGTACAAAAAACATACAAAACATTTAGTATGCAAGGCAAAACATTTCCAGCAGCATGACAAATAATAAAATATAAAAATGTAGAACTAGCAGAAAATTATTTGATTTCATGACAATGTTACATATTGTGCATGAAGGAGTAAAATGTATATTCAGGACTGCCAGCTGAATTATGATCAAGTATAATTTTCTGCATGAAGTTTATTGAAAGTTGCAACGGCAAAAAGCATTTTAGCCTTAAGAAACCTCATTTGTCTTGTGGTTTGCAATTCTAAGAACAGGTGTAAACATATCAGCACATGTACAACAAAGAAACATGACATTAAGTACTATTATATATAAACAATGTCTCTACTCAAAATAACCAGAAAAAACAACAACAACAAAAAAAGAAAACATTATATTAATCTTAATTTTTATAATAATTACCACTCTGCAAATTAAGGTATGTCTAACTTTTAAAAGGTAAAATGAATACATGTTAGCTTAAAAAAAAAAAAATAAAAAAAAAAAAAAATATATATATATATATATATATATATCATATAAAGGCACAGTTTGTATTTATAATGTATTCTACATCATACATTGGCGGTAGACAATCTTGCTCTGCTCTGGACAAGACCTGGTGTTACCGGCACACATGGAAAAATCCATTTCAGCACACTGAAAGAAGATGATATTATAATATGTAAGACAAAATGTACATTCATTCTGTCATCATCGCCAATAAATTCTAACCATAGATGAAGAGAATTTATTTTCAGTTTTTAAAGCCTTTTTTTTTACTTTTTTCAATCACAGTCGTGTAACAGCACAACATATTAAACATTTCAGGTCTTTCAGATAATGAATCAATTTACTGCAAGAATCAGGACATGTATTGGAGAAAAACAAAAACAAAAAACAAGTTAATAGTTATTAAATAAGCATCTTACCGGTAGATTATTTGAGTTTTGAGCTCCAATGTAATTTTTACATCTTCCAGTTGCATCAGTGTTGCTCTTCACCAAACCTGAAACAATGAATGAACGATCACTCAATTCATACAGCATGTGTAATATGGTAATGTTTGTGTAGATCTAGAGTCTTGTCTTCTTGTATTTAGTTCAGTGAGATCTTAACATACACGCAGTAAAAGCAGTACAAACCTATTAATGCAATGATCAGAAGCACATTCAGCAGAACAGATGTGATGATGGTCAGGTTTCTCCATGGTGTCTCCTGTTCTGGAGTATCATTTGATTCTGAGTCTGTACAATACGTTTGGTTTTATCAGTCTTTATTCAATTTCAGTCTTTAACAGAACAAAGACACTTCAAAAATATTAGTTATTCATAAATGTGTGTAGTATATTTATTATTTGAAAATCCATCTGAAATGAGAAAGTAACTCACCGCTGGTGTAAATTTTGGTGCCGTTGCTGAATTTGAGTGGTTCAGTAGTTTTCACACAATAATAAACTCCTAATTCATCAGCTGTGATATTTCTGATGAACAGACTACTGTTAGTTTTCACTGAGTATTTGAGTTTGAAGATGCTGTTTTCACGTTTAGCTGCTCCTTCTGTGCTACTGAAAGTGCGTAAGATCAGCTCTGGAGGATCCGGTGATTTCTGTCTGAACCAGTAAATCTCCTCTATATCAAGATCACAGCTTATAATCACATCAGCTCCTAAAGTTACTGCTGTGTTTGTTAGACTCTCTGTGCCTTGAGACCACATGAACAGATTTATGAGAGAAATTATTTATTTTATAATTTATTAAGACATTAAATAAAAAGAAACCCAATTTACTGATTCAATATAATATGTGATAAACTCACAGATCTGAAGCTGGATGATCTTCATCGTGTGATCCAGATGAATATCTTCTGTTCTGTGATCATTCAAACATCTCTCACTGTGAGCGGAAACACAGTGAAACCTCGAGCACACAGAGAAGAGGAAGTCAGAGCTGGGCTTCTCTGATAGCACTTCAGCCATCTTCAGGCCTGTAACCTGAACTAAATGCAGTTTAGAAAAATGTTTAAAATACATAACAACAATCCTATGCATTTTGTCAAAAAAAAAAAAAAGAATTCAGTACATTCAGCTTTATGCAGAAATGCTTTATAATATTATTTGTTTTATTGTTTTATATCATACAAATTCCATAATGACACAGAAAAAAAATGGTTTGCAAATAAAAGGAAAAGGAAAGAAACTGAAATATCACATTTACATAAGAATTGAAGTATTTCACATAAGTATTTGAAATGCAGCACCGATGCATCATCCTTACAAACAACTGACTATACATTCAAGAAAAGCATCATGCATCTCAGTTTAGCAATACAGAAAGCTCATATATAGTGGGGAAAAAAATAATAAAATATTAATAATAATATTAAAAACAGCTTTAGAGAAAGTTGTAAAATATATACTGAATTCTAACCTTTGTGTGTCAGATCCAGAAATAAATAAATTAACCTCCATCTACACAAACCAGAATGGCAAATTTAGGCAAGGGAAGTTTAGTCATTCAGTACATTCATGTACAGTAGTAATTCAAAGTGCTTTACATTGAATCATTTAGGAAAATATAACAGCTAAGAAATAACGAAGATGTAAAATTGGGTAAAAACCGAGGTACATAAAAGGTTATCTATGCTTTCTGCATAGTGTTTCTGTCATGTGTTTAGGATTTCTATTCATACACGTTCTTTATATTTGCTTCCTAACATTGTTTTCTGTTTGGTTCAGTGCAGTTTTACCCTCAGTGTAGAACTCCTCATGTTTGTTTGAAAAGCTTGCTTTAGATTGTAACAGATTCATATGACAGTCTTCACTAAAATGTGCCACACATTTGAGAAAAGACAGAAATTATTAAAGATAAAAAGACAAACACTAGAGATCCTTCAGAAGAAAATACAGAGCAACAAGTGCTAAACACGGCCAGGATCTTTCCACATTATTTTGTTACTTTTAGGTACTAATATGAACACTGTTGCTTCTTGATCACAATAATTTATTCCATTGACACATTTGTATTGCTATTCATATCTCTACCACATGATGCCACTGTAAACTCTTAAAATTTTTAATCAAGAAAGTGGCATTTACCTGAAATATGTCCCGTACAGCATTTCAATAGTTCACGATTACATATAATTAGCTGAGGTATGGAATGCGTATTTGGCGTGCTGTCCGGGGAAGGGCTCCGAGCTCGGGAATGGCCCGAACCTAGAGTACCCCCCCTTCCCCGTCTATTTATAAAGTGAACTTGAAGTGAGGAGATGGGGTGGAGGAGGGATGCTGATAAACCGTCAATGGATAGAGGTAAGTCAGCGATATTTATACTATGGGATTGATTACTTGATTATGGTCCACCTGTGTTGATTAGGCTAAGTATCTGACGCGCTCCTCCCGAATCTTATTAATAAAATTACATGTCAATAGTTCACGCTTACATATAATTAGCTGAGGTATGGAATGCGTATTTGGCGTGCTGTCCGGGGAAGGGCTCCGAGCTCGGGAATGGCCCAAACTTAGAGTACCCCCCAAAAAGCAAATATACAGGAGGACAGCCGCCAGTTTAGAGAATGCCCCCCCCAAAAGCATAGAGTACTGGCGGGGGCTGATTTGGTTTCTGAGAAGTCGTCTCGTTGGCAGGTTGGAAGGGCCTACGTACTCCGGAGGGAGCGACTTGGGCGTTGGGAGAGTAGGCCCTACCGGCTGCAGGTAGTGAACTACGTGGTTGTTGGCGCCCGGTCGGTAGGGCTCGGGCCGATGCTCAACTGGAGCTTTTTGGCGTTGGAACGGTGAGCCCTTCCGGCCAATGAGAGGGAGCAGCGTGGTTGTGGTGCCCAACCGGGAGGACCCGAGTTGCCTCGACCGGAATAGGTCACGGTGTCAGCGTACGGGCCCTACTGGCTGATAGCACCAGCTATTCAGTGGGTGAAGGGCCTAGTGCTGACCGAGAGGGCCCATGAAGCCTCCGACAGGAGATTGAAACTCAGAATGACGGACGTCTGGGTCCTCTCGGTTTGGCAGATAAAAAGCTTTGGGCTGGCCGACAAGGAGGACTCTGGCGACATCTGATGGGAGATCCCGACTCACGGCATTAGATGGATGAGACTCACTTGCGGCCGGCAAGCATAGGCCCGCCCGGGAGAACTCTCGCCAGACGTCTGAAGGGAGAGCACGCATCAGATGGTTAAGCCTCGCCGGACGGGGAGAGTGAAAAGGAAAACCCGACTGGGAGGTCTCTCGCAGCATCCGATGGGGCATTAGACTCAGAACATCGAACGGGTAAGCCTCGCCAGGCGGGGTTAAAAGATTTGATTTCGAGGGTAGCTATTATTATTATCATTATTATTATTTATTTATTTTATTTTATTTATATTTTTTTTTTTTGCAGGATTTGGCGAGAGGACGAGACTCGTAGCGTCGGACGGTTAAGCCTCGCCTACCGTCAAATGGAAAGGGAAGTTGCGTGGCCGAGAGACTGTTACCGACGTCCGAAGGGAGCACACGCATCGAACGGGTAAGCCTCGCCGACCGTAGAGTGGAAACGTAAAGCAAGTCTGTCCAGGAGGCTCTCGCCAGCGTCCGAAGGGAGCACACGCATCGAACGGGTAAGCCTCTCCGGATGTGTGACAGAAAAGGTAACGATAGGTGGCCAGGAGGCTTTTGCCAGCATCCAACGGGGACTTCCTGTTCCCCAAATACGACTGGGTGAGCCTCGCAGGCCGTAGGATGGAAAAGGTAAGTTTGTGTGGTCGTTAGGCTGTTGTCGGCTTCTTATGGGAGTTTGCTACTCACGGCAAGAGACGGGTAAGCCTTGGCGACCGTCGGAAGGAGGGAGGGTTTATTTGTGTGTTTGGTGCCTGCGGCATCGAACGGCTTGCTTGTAGGTTTTGTAACCTAGACCACGCGGAATGGTCGTGATTGGCTGGCCAGGAGGCTCTCGCCAGCGTCCGATGGGAGCACTCTCATCGAACGGGTGAGCCTCGCTGGCCAAGGATGGAAAAGGTCAGGTTGTCTAGCCAGGAGGCTCTGACCGATGTCCGATAGGAGCTTAGCTCCAGGAATCGAATGGGTAAACCTCTCTGGCTGAAGGACGGAAAAGGTTGTCCGGCCGGGAGGCTCTTACCTTCGGCCGACAGGAGCTTAGCTGCCTGAATCGAACGGTTAAGCCTCGCTGGCCAAAGGACGGAAAAGGTAAGGTTGTCTAGCTGGGAAGCTCTCACCTACATTCAATGGGAGCCCTGACTCCGTGCATTGGATGGGTAAACCTCTCCGTACGTAAGACAGAATGGCAAAACAGGTAGCCAGGGGCTTTTACCTACGTCCGAAGGTAGTGTGAGCTCCAGGCAACGAACAGGTAAGCCTTGTTGGCCGCAGAATGGAAAAGGTGAGGTTGTCTGGCCGGGAGGCTCTCGTCGGCATCCGATGGGAGCTCGAGCTCCTGTCATCGAAGAGAGAAGCCTCGCTGGTCATAGGATCGAAAAGGTAAGGTTATCTGGCCGGGAGGCTATGGCCGGCATCCGGTGTTTTTTTTTGTTTTTTTTGGGTTTAATCTAGCTTTTTAATCGGGTAAGCTTCGCTGGTGGTCGGATGGAAAGTCCAAGATTGCTTAAGCGGGAAAGCATCTGACAGGAGTTTAATACTCACGATGTCATACGAGTAAGCTTTGCTGATAGTTGAACGGAGAAGGCAAAGGTTGGCTCAACCGGGAGCACTCTTGCAGCGCCTGACAGGGAGTTCGATACTGAGGAGGATTTGGTTGTCTACGAGGGTAGACGCTGTGAGGCTTACTTGAATAATTGTTTAGCAAATCCAATAAGCTGCTTCCGATAATGAGTCCGAAAAATCTTGTTGCAGTCATTGTATTCGAAATTAAGCGTGCCAAAATAAATAGGATTTCCTGTGCCAGTGTACCCCAAATAGGTGCCAAGTATCGGTGATGTGGTCGTTGTCGAATTGTCATATTGTCAGCACATGAGATCGATGGTACATATCGACGATGTAATCGTGCATGGGTGGAGTAAGAGAAAGATTCTTTATAGTCGTCTGAGCTTACTATTTGCCATTTTAACCATGCAGGTGCACGAAAAAGCCTATGGAATCACAAATAATCGAAAAAAATATATATTTTTTGGATGTACTGATAAACTGGCATTAAATATAAAATACTATATTTAAAACTGCTAGTTCATGTAGTCGGCACTATTGTCATCTCGCTTGTCCAGTGAATTTTTTATTATTATTATTTGTTTTATTTATTTATTTATTTATTTTTTTTTTAAACTATAGTAGATTCCATTTAAAGTCCAACGATTTAACCCTAATATGGACGTAAACAAATGCCTTAAATATAAGGTATTCAAAAACCGGTAAGTTCATATATTTGGAGTGAGTTTGGTTGAAATGATGCCTTGGTCATACGCGCTCCGGACCACATGCCTCATGATGGGACCGACGCGCCGCCCCTGAGACCAGAATGAGATGCATTCTAATGTAACTGTGGCATTAAACTCCGTTAGTGAGAGCTCCTTTAAAATGTGGCACGTATCGGATTTACCTGTTAAAGTACGATGGAATACCTTATATCTGCAAACGATGCATGTCTATTTGTGGATGGAGACTTCTTTGCCACCTGCAGGCTCACGTCATCCTTTGAGAGCACGGGCGAGCGTGAAGTGCATTGCTGAGATGGGATAACGGAGCGGTTTGATAGCCGAATTATGGTAGGCCGCCTGATAATTATAATAATAAAAAAAAAAACGTTGATTGGAGAATGGGCCTAATATCGTCTTGGCTATTGTCGATACATGATGCTGTCACCGCAACCTAGGATGCCTTTTTTTTTTTTGCGTGTGAACAGACGCTGCTGTGGCAGTGGGGAGATCCGGGAAAGGCTCCTGCAGGAGCAGACACTGCTGCGGCAGTGGGGAGGTATAGGAAAGGCTCCTGCAGGAGCAGATACTGCTGCGGCAGTGAGGAGGTATAGGAAAAGTTCCTGCAGGAGCAGACACTGCTGCGGCAGTGGGGAGGTATAGGAAAGGCTCCTGCGGGAGCAGACACTGCTGCGGCAGTGAGGAGGTATAGGAAAGGCTCCTGCCGGAGCAGACACTGCTGCGGCAGTGGAGAGACACGGGAAAGGCTCCTGCGGGAGCAGACACTGCTGCGGCAGTGGGAAGATACGGGAAAGGCTCCTGCGGGAGCAGACACTGCTGCGGCAGTGAGGAGGTACAGGAAAGGCTCCTGCGGGAGCAGACACTACTGCGGCAGTGGGGAGGTACAGGAAAGGCTCCTGCGGGAGCAGACACTGCTGCGGCAGTGAGGAGGTACAGGAAAGGCTCCTGCGGGAGCAGACACTGCTGCGGCAGTGGGGAGATACGGGAAAGGCTCCTGCGGGAGCAGACGCTGCTGCGGCAGTGGGGAGATACGGGAAAGGCTCCTGCGGGAGCAGACACTGCTGCGGAAGTCAGGAGGTATAGGAAAGGCTCCTGCGGGAGCAGACACTGCTGCAGCAGTGGAGAGATATGGGAAAGGTTCCTGCAGGAGCAGACACTGATGCGGCAGTGAGGAGGTACAGGAAAGGCTCCTGCGGGAGCAGACACTACTGCGGCAGTGGGGAGGTACAGGAAAGGCTCTAGCGGGAGCAGACACTGCTGCGGCAGTGAGGAGGTATAGGAAAGGCTCCTGCGGGAGCAGACACTGCTGCGGCAGTGGGGAGATACGGGAAAGGCTCCTGCGGGAGCAGACACTGCTGCGGCAGTGGGGAGATACGGGAAAGGCTCCTGCGGGAGCAGACGCTGCTGCGGCAGTGATGAGGTACAGGGAAGACTCCTGCGGGAGCAGTAACTGCTGCGGCAGTGAGGAGGTATAGGAAAGGCTCCTGCGGGAGCAGACACTGCTGCGGCAGTGAGGAGGTATGTGCAAGGCTACTTGCTTCGGCGGCTGTAGATGTTGGCTGTGGGAAGAGTAAAAAAAAAAAAAAAAAGGTTAGTAACATTTGATGGGGCAAGCTAAAAATGAATGGGTAGCCTACTGTGTCACCAGCTCATCAATTGGTTGCCTGATTTGACAATTCCTCAAGCCTTGTCCACATTATTAGGTTCCTGTTGGAAAAGCATCTTTCCTCTCGTTTGGCCTCCGGGCTCTTTAGACGGTCTCCCGAGCGGATACGTTTGGAACGCTGTTTTCACGTTGTAGTATGGACTGTGGAAACAGAGGCTTTTGGAAACGATGAAACATGTTTAGTCTTGTAAGACGTTGTACCGAAAGACATGATTACAGCAGTAACATTAACCCCTTACCAGTCACCCCCCATTTTTGACATGGAGACAGAAATTACATACCCAAAATAAAGAGGTTTCTGCTCATGATTCTTTCTGTCTAGATCCATGATCAACATTTGCCCACGAGCTAACCCTTCGACGTTTACCGTTCAGGAATAGGAATCGTTTTCCTGACATAATTACTTAACAACTGTCACTAAAATGATGTTTTATCGAAATATTGGTCAATTGGCTTTCAATTGATGCAGGGTTTATCCAGATCAAGTAAGGGAGTGATGTTTAACGTGCTGTGAAAATGAACGATAATAAACTGGTGCCTTTGGCGATGCTTGCAAGCAAATGGGTTAATGGCAGTTATGTGCTATTCGCTTCAAAGTGGTTTCTAAAGATGTTTACTTGCCAGTTTTTTCGTATTACGGTCCTTAAAGTTCCCGTGAAACGGAAGTTGCAAACGACTTTTCTCCAGTGTTGTGACGTATTTCCGAGAGAAACGGAATAATAAATGAGGAAAGTAGTGGGTGTGGCTTATTTTCCAACTAGCACCTGATTGGATCTAGATAAGTAGGTGTTTAATTCGAAAAATGGAGGCAGGTCTAAATGCAAGTTTACAATCGGTTGTTGAGGATTACTCGCCACCTGAATGACCGCAATTTAGTTTTCAGCAGGAAAAGGAGGAAGATGAGAACAGGAACACACGGAGGATCATTTACAAAAATGCACCTCCTTGCCATCTCTCCTTTCACACGCTGTCAATGCTCGCTACACACAGGCAGCCTGTCTACTGTCAGTGTCAGTTTGAGGGGCGTGGTTATGGATTAAGCAGACACCAAATTCCTCAAGCCTACGTCATCAGTGAAGGTCCTCCAATACAGAGGGGAGGGGCATTTTCAGATTTTGATTAAAGATTATGAAGGCAGAATTTGTTTTTTTTTTTGTTTTTTTTTTGTGTGGATTGGCTCGCATGGATGAATTGTTCAGCACAAAACGATCAATTTAGGCAAACAAAGTAAATATAGTCAATTTTGATTTCATGTTGACTTTAAAAGGCGACAGTTATTTTACTCACACTTGCTATCCTGCGTTGAAACACTATAGCGGATGCGTTTTAGATGAATTTTGAGTGATCACACCGGTGAATGGTGAAATAGGTCCCTAAATGATTTGGTCCTACCAGAAAACTTGCATAGAAATTAAAATTTAAAATTAAATTAACCATTTAGCAGAGACTCTTTTATCCAGAGACTTACGAGCTTTTTTTTTTTTTTTTTTTTTTTATTATTATTATTTTTTTTCCTTCATGGAACTTATGTCAGTATCATTTCCGTGAGGTTTAAACGTGCGCGGTAAGGCGAATGAAATGCCTTTGCTTCGTGGTTAAAAGTGGCATCTTCATCCGACGGAACGTTTGTATCTGTAGTCCAAATCTATGCGCAATCCACACTCCAGATCAGCAGGTGGTGGTAATGCACCTTTACGCTGGTTTGCCAAAGCCGCCATAAAACACTAGCAGAAGAAGACGGAACTGCGTCATGACGTCGTTTAAAAAACTTTAGCCGCGAACCTGCTTTTAGATGCAACACTTGGATGCCAACTGCCGTAAAAATCCAATGAAGAAAAAGAAGAACCTGTTTTTAGCATCTTCGCCTAAAAAAAAAAAAAAAAATTTATTGGTTAACCTCGCACGGTCTGCGCCGCTAGAGGAAGCGGCCTTAAACTGCCACTCGGCCGGAACGCCGGGGTAAAAGGCTGAGCCGCGGTGAGAACTGGGGTTCGACCCGTGCTGGTTGGGTTCTTTCTGCTGCAATCCAGCGCTCGGGGAGGGCTCGGTCTCGGGCAGCACGATTGTTGTGTCGAGCAAGGCGAGCTCGGAGCTTGCACGGTCTATTGGCCACGACGTGTGGCTTGGCGAGGAGAGCAGCTGTCACGATGACGCTTAATGCTGCTCAACGGCCGTGTTTGGCTGGGTAGAAATGATCTCGGGTCCGGCAAAAGCAGCAGGTCTTATAAATCCCCTGTGTAGCTCTCTTCGTTGGTACGAAAATTGGGTCTGTGGTAAGGTGACAGACGAAGCGAACCAGCATGCTGATAAACCGTCAATGGATAGAGGTAGGTCAGCGATATTTATACTATGGGATTGATTACTTGATTATGGTCCACCTGTGTTGATTAGGCTAAGTATCTGACGCACTCCTCCCGAATCTTATTAATAAAATTACATTTAGTGAATCATCAATCAATGTTTTATTTATTTCTTTTTTTATTCTTAAAATTTAATTGTTGTTGTTGTTGTTTTAGCAATGTCATCTGACCCCTTTAAAAATGCTGTTTATAACATTTATATTTTTGGTATGTAGCGAGTATTTAACTCGTCTTGTAGGGGGAATTTTTATTAGTGCTGCCACGGAAGACTGAATGACGTAAAGATCTTAGTCCCCGCTTTCAGTGCTTTTAATCTCATTACACACTAACTGTATGTATGTTGTGTCCTACTCTATTAAAATGTACAGACCGACGAGGGTAGGCTTCAGTATGAGTAAACGTAACAAGATGGTTTCCTGAAGCAATATTAAATGTATCAGAAAGTTTAATATACTCCTCCCTCCCCTGGTCTAATAAAGTAGCTGAGATGCCCCTACTCCTTGACAGCTCTAAACAAAAAGGTACAAAGCAGGTAAGTACGAAAATTAAACAATATTTATTCTCTATGTACTTTTCTTTCTTGTAATAAGGTGTTAATTCAGGGTTGATAATCACAAAATAAAAGAAAATAAATAAAATGTATGGTCTTTGTGTTTTCTTTTAAACTCACTACAACACAAACACTTTCAATGTAAAAGCTCTAAACCATTCAGTTGTACAATGGTAAATCTCACTAAAAAAAAATTACAATAAAATAAAAAAACACTTGTCACTTTTGTAAACACCAGTTAGGATGAGTTCACAGTTTTCAAACGATCAACTTCAAATGATCAAACAATCACATTTGGAAAACAACATCAACAATGGTACAATGAAATTTCACATCTGGAAGAGCACTTACGTGAAACGTCCCTTTATGTGTTCACTCAGTCCATTTGAGTTCTGTAGTTCAACTGAACTCTCACAGTTCAGTGATCCTCAGATCAAAAATATCAAAAAGGAATCAATTGAAAAGTTGTCTTGACGTAGCGTGCGTTGACATTAACTTGAGGTTTTCGCAGCAATATCACTCAAACTTAATGAAATGTCCAACAAAAAAAATAATAAATCAAAATGAGTCGAAAAGTAAGTGAATCAAATGGAGATGAATCAAAAATGAGATATCAACTAGAATGTATCAAACTGGGATACACAAACGGAGATGTGTCGAACTGAGATGTCGTTGGATGGCAGGGTAATACAAAATAGTCTTAAACTCAAATCTTCTCAAAAAAAAATATGTTCAGCACCAACTGCAAGCATCGATTTCCATCTCACGTGCGATGACACGTGCCGAACACTCAAATACACGTGACCAGTCTGGTTGAAACGTTAATTCGTAAGAGTGCTTTTCGAACAAGATGAAAGAAGTCAAAAGCTCAACAAAAATGTGAAAAATCTCTTCAATCGTCCCCAATCAGGCTAAATTTGTACTTTAAATGCACTCACAGTTCTCGTAGCCTTCACAAAAAATTACTGCGTCACTCCAGCAGCCCAATGAAATGCGATTCACAGATCAAAACTACACAAAAACTACGAAATGCGGAACAAAAATCCCTTTATATCGTCCTGTATTCGACTAAAGCCCTGATTATCTTCCGTTTAAGTTACTTTATCGAACGAGCTTCTCAAAAACACGACACAACACTCACTTTCTCTTCTCCGTGCGTCTCTTACATGCCGCGCTCTTCTTTTCTCTTTTTTTCACGCACACTCAACCCTGGAAACCAAACCACCCGTCAAAATAAAAGTCCGCCAAAAAAAAGAATGCTTTTTAGGTAATATATAGTCGTTACATTTCCCCCCTGCTAAACCCTGCCACTCCATCGACATCTCCAAACAGACCAGTTCCGGGGTAAACAAACAAAACACAAGAGCAGTTAAATTGGATTCAATGACACTTTTCAATTTTTACTTAGACATCCTCTTTAGACAGAACACATTCTTTGACATTTTCTTTACACATGTATTGGCACTTAAAACCCAAATTACATAATGTAATCATCCTTATATCTTACAGGCAATCTACCCTGGGTTCCTCTCTTCGAACGTCTGAGGTTAGGTACCCCACTAGTGTCAGCTTCTGAAATGTCAGAGTCTTCAGATTCCCCATCTTGACCTGTGTCTACTCTCTCACTCCCAGCTACATTACCCTCCTCACGTACCACTCCACCCTCGACTTCCCCAGGTAAGCATGTGTTTGGTAATTGTGTAGTATATGGAATGTAAACAATGTCTTGTGAGTCTGAGTCTGACAATTTGTTTTCTCTTCTTGCATGTGTAACCTGCCTTGTGGGTGAGGGGAAGGTACAGTGTCTCAATTGATCTCTGTGAACGACCTTTGTGGAACCTCCCTGCTCAGGACGTACAGTAAAGACTGGTAAACCTGCGTGATTTTGCTGCACTACCTGCAGTTCTCAGGCGCTCATGGTGATTCTTTACCCACTCATCAAGATCATCCGCCTCATCATCAGTTAGGTCTTTTCCCCCTAGGACATCCATGGGCAGCCTTGCGTCCCGTCCAAACATTAAATAAAAAGGGGAGTAACCGGTTGATGAATGAACGTGGATATTGTAGGCCATCACAAGTTCAGGCAGGTAAGTTTTCCAATCCCTCTTCTTTTCCGCAGGTAATGTTCGCAGCATGTCGTGCATCGTGCGATTGAATCTTTCGCACTGCGCGTTCCCTTGCGGATGATAAGGACTGGTGCGACTCTTGCTAATTCCGTACAATTTACAGAGCTCTTTGATTACACTTGCCTCGAAACATCTGCCTTGATCCGAGTGCAATCGGGCAGGACACCCATAGCAGACAAACCAGTGTCGTACGAGGGCCTTGGCGGTGGTAAGTGCTGTCTGATTTTTCGTCGGGACTGCCACAGTAAATCTTGTAAACATGTCTGTAAGCACTAGAACATTTTCGTAACCTCCTGCTGATCTCTCAAGCACGGTGTAATCCATGGCAAGAACTTCTAGAGGTGCGGTTACGTTGGTGCAGGTCATAGGAGCTCGAATCCTGGGGAACACATCCTTAGCTAGAGTACATCTTCGACACTGGGTTACCCATGTTTGTACGTCATTGGCCATTGTGGGCCAATAATAACTCTGCCGCATCTGCTCTAATGTACTCCTGCTGCCAAAATGTCCTCCATGTTCATGGACTCCCTTATACACTGTCTCCTGTAAAGACTCAGGCACTACTAACTGCCAAATCTCTTCTCCGTCTCTTGGGTCCGTAATTACTCGGAACAGCACTTCGTGTCTTAATTTCAAACGCTCCAACTGTCTAGCTAGCTTCCTTTGCTGAGTTTCCATATCTCGGAACGTACGTGTCATTATCCTCCTGTTCTCAAGTACAGCGTTGTACACAGGTGCTATACAAGGATCCTTCCTCTGTTGCTCTTTGATGGATGACCAGCTATAACCATCAACACCCTTCCTTATGACTGCTTGTTTGGCAACTCGGACAACAGACTTGTCAACCCTTTCTTCTTTACCTGGCCAGAGGCAAGCCCGTACCTCATCTGATGTCAACCGAATGAAGTCTTTCCCACTGTCATCCTCCTCGGGTTCCATACCCCAGGGAATTCTAGAAAGAACGTCAGCATTGATGTTCTGTCTGCCGGGCTTGTAACACACCTCAAAGTTGAACTCTGCCAACTGTGCAGACCAATGCTGCTCTACTGCTCCAAGGTTGGCTGTCTCCAGGTAGCGAAGAGGATTGTGGTCGGTAATAACCTGAAATTTTACAAATATCAGGTATTCCTTAAATTTCTCAGTTACTGCCCATTTAAGGGCAAGTAACTACAACTTGAAGGCACTATAATACTTGTCATTTCTTTCAGATCCCTTTAGACCTCTGCTCGCGTAGGCAATGACACGTTCAACGCCCCCCTGCTTTTGACTGAGTATAGCTCCAAGTCCATTGAGGCTCCCATCCGTCGTGAGTATGAACGGAGCCAGAATCGGAGGTGACATGAGACAACTCTTCAGCTTGCTGAATGCGGACTGACACTCATCACTCCAGACAAACGCTTCTGCTGACTTGCCTTTGTTACCTTTCCCCACCAGGGCATGTAGGGGCTTTGCCAGCTGTGCGAATCTTGGAACAAAACGACGATAATAACTCATAAATCCCAGCAGCTGTCTAACCTCCCTAACGTTTGCCGGTGAAGGCCACGCATCCAAGCACTGAACCTTGTCCTTGTCCACCTGAACTCCCTTTGACGAAATTATGTGTCCCAGGAACCGAACCTCTGGCCTCAGGAGGAAACATTTACTCGGTTTCAGCTTCAGTCCATGCTGACGCAACCTTGAGAAAACAAGCTCCAACTTCTCACAATGACTCTTGAAATCCACAGAGAACACAATAATATCGTCAAGATAGATCAAGAGAATGTCAAAAGCCAGATCACCTAATGCTGCAGTCATCAATCGCTGAAAGGTGGCCGGAGCGTTGCATAAACCAAACGGCATCCGAGTCCACTCAAACAACCCGAACGGAGTTGTGACAGCAGTCTTCTCCCGATCTGATTCAGTCACCGCCACTTGAAAATAACCTGCCGTGAGATCCAGTGTGGAAAACAACTGTGCATTCCCCAAAGCATCCAAGGATTCCTCCACGCGTGGAAGGGGGTAGGCATCCTTTAACGTGACTTGGTTGAGTCTCCTGTAGTCGCAGCAGAAACGAACACCTCCGTCTTTCTTTATCACAATGACTGCAGGTGAGGCCCACGGACTGTGACTCTCGTTCAGTACCCTTTGACTGACAAGATCCTGCACATGTCTCTTGAACTCTTGGAAAACGTGAGATGGGACTCGTCGATGGCGTTGTTTTATTGGCTGTGTATTTCCGGTAGGTATGCTATGTGTCACTGTTGTTGTGTATCCATAGTCTATGTCACTCTTGGAGAAAACATCACTGTAACGTGTCAGCAGAGCATTTAACTCCTCTCGTTGCATCTCAGACAATCCGTCCTGATTCATCTGAACAGGAATTGACAGTTGTTCAGGCTGGCTCTCAATCTTAATGCTGCACTGTACATGTTGTTTAACACGTAGCTCATCATCATCCTCTTCAAATTCCACAATTTGCTTTGGGACTACTTCTTGAGGCTTAGACACAACTGCAATCCTGGACCTCGGCATCAACCTGACGGTTTCTTGACATAGATTTAACACTCGCACCGGAACTTTACCCTTTTCTGGGCTTGCAAGCACATTGGCTACTAACAATCCCTTTGGAAGAGTAACAGAACCTGTGGACTCCACCAACACTTGATGCTTCACCTGATGAGGTATACTGCAGTGGCCTTCCACAATCTTCTCACTTAAGGGTGGGATTATCACAACTTGCTTCCCAGACACCTTAACAAATCCTATCCTTCCTTCTGGGCCCAAGAGTCCTTCATCTTTTTTTACTTTTGCTATCACTCGTCTGACGTTAGCATCTGCACGGTGGCTCACTTTGCTCTCCTTATCCAAATCCTTTCCAGACAGTACAAGGTTTTTCAATTCACTAAGCACATTCATCCCCACAATTCCAGCCAATCCCTTCATCTCCTTCACGTCGGGGTTCGAATCTGTGAGCACGAAAACACACTTCCCTGGAAGCAGACTTCCCATGCACTCTATATCTGCCTGTAGACATCCAAGGACAGGAATGTCTAGTCCGTTTGCAGCAGTGAGGCGCACCCAGTTAGCAGACGACAACTGTATCTCTTTTCCTCCGAAATGATGTTTAAAGTGAGACTCTGAAATGGTGGTGACCTCTGAACCAGTGTCCAACAAGCATTTGGTTGGCACCCCTGCTATTTTCACATCCACTGTCAAACAGTCTCCAAAAGCGTTATCCTTAAGTGTTTCTGGTGCCATATCTGCATTCCAGTCAGCTGTATGACTCCGGATTACTGAAGGCCCACTGGTGCTTGCCATGTCACCCGACGAAGCTCCTCTTAACACCTCAGATACTTCCGCCATTTGTGATGACGCAGTGCCCCGGTTACCAAGCTCCTTAAGCTGCCTACACTGTCGACTGGTGTGACCTGGTTGCCCACATGTATAACAGATATATTGCCCTTCACTGTTTTTCAGTGGCTGTCTTCTCATAACACCCGGCTGGGAATCAACTCTCCTTTGACTATAGACAATTCTGTACAATTCTTCCTGTTGCGCAGCTATCTTCTCTATTGCCTCGTGCAACTTTTCTAATGTCAGTGAGGATGGATTGTCACCAGTCGCAACTGTAGTGTGAACTGCCACTTTCGCACGCACAGGAGTTTTCAGGTTACCTTCAGGTTGTGCTTCCTCTTCCTCAGACCATGTGATGGCGTCCTGCATCAGCTGTGCAAAAGTCAAGCATTTCTCTTCCTTGACCCTTCGTTTCATCTCTCTCCTTAGGAAATCATCCCTCAGTCCAAGGACTAACTGCTCTTTAAGAAAACTCTCTTCATCTGAAACTTGTCTGGGCTCTCTGCGCTTCACCTTGTAGATCTTTTCTCGTAAATCGTAAGCATAGGCGCGTATGGTCTCACCAGGTGCTTGCTTTCGATCATAAAAGTCTTTCAACCTCGTGCCAATAGGTACCTTGTCTCCATAGGTTTCCTGGAGCAGCTGGAAGATGGACTCCACACTGTTATCCACTTCTTCCATCATGAACTTCACAGTATCTTTAGCTTCTCCCTTTAAGTGCTGCTTTATCAGCTCCACCTGATCCTCTTCTGGCACCTTCATGACTCGAAAGGCTGATTTCATAGAGACAATCCACTCTTCCACACTTCCTTCTCCGGGTTTTGTGGTGCCAGTGAAATCGGTAAGTTTATGATCTCATGGGATATAGATCGTTGCTGGGGTTGCACGAGTGGCTGCTTGCTGCTCCATTACTGCTCTGGCCAATGACAGGGCTTCTCGCTGTTCTGTTCTGGCATGATCCAATGCCCCAGCTTGCTCCGCTAACCTCCTCTGCATTTCAGCAAACTCCTTCTTCAATTCTTCCAGTTCTGCCATTTTTCTTCTTGCTCACAGACCTGGGACAGAATAGTGCAACAACAACAAAACTAGGCTAAGTATGATCCTGTTCGTGACGCCACTTATGTAGCGAGTATTTAACTCGTCTTGTAGGGGGAATTTTTATTAGTGCTGCCACGGAAGACTGAATGACGTAAAGATCTTAGTCCCCGCTTTCAGTGCTTTTAATCTCATTACACACTAACTGTATGTATGTTGTGTCCTACTCTATTAAAATGTACAGACCGACGAGGGTAGGCTTCAGTATGAGTAAACGTAACAAGATGGTTTCCTGAAGCAATATTAAATGTATCAGAAAGTTTAATATACTCCTCCCTCCCCTGGTCTAATAAAGTAGCTGAGATGCCCCTACTCCTTGACAGCTCTAAACAAAAAGGTACAAAGCAGGTAAGTACGAAAATTAAACAATATTTATTCTCTATGTACTTTTCTTTCTTGTAATAAGGTGTTAATTCAGGGTTGATAATCACAAAATAAAAGAAAATAAATAAAATGTATGGTCTTTGTGTTTTCTTTTAAACTCACTACAACACAAACACTTTCAATGTAAAAGCTCTAAACCATTCAGTTGTACAATGGTAAATCTCACTAAAAAAAAATTACAATAAAATAAAAAAACACTTGTCACTTTTGTAAACACCAGTTAGGATGAGTTCACAGTTTTCAAACGATCAACTTCAAATGATCAAACAATCACATTTGGAAAACAACATCAACAATGGTACAATGAAATTTCACATCTGGAAGAGCACTTACGTGAAACGTCCCTTTATGTGTTCACTCAGTCCATTTGAGTTCTGTAGTTCAACTGAACTCTCACAGTTCAGTGATCCTCAGATCAAAAATATCAAAAAGGAATCAATTGAAAAGTTGTCTTGACGTAGCTTGCGTTGAAATTAACTTGAGGTTTTCGCAGCAATATCACTCAAACTTAATGAAATGTCCAACAAAAAAAATAATAAATCAAAATGAGTCGAAAAGTAAGTGAATCAAATGGAGATGAATCAAAAATGAGATATCAACTAGAATGTATCAAACTGGGATACACAAACGGAGATGTGTCAAACTGAGATGTCGTTGGATGGCAGGGTAATACAAAATAGTCTTAAACTCAAATCTTCTCAAAAAAAAAAATGTTCAGCACCAACTGCAAGCATCGATTTCCATCTCACGTGCGATGACACGTGCCGAACACTCAAATACACGTGACCAGTCTGGTTGAAACGTTAATTCGTAAGAGTGCTTTTCGAACAAGATGAAAGAAGTCAAAAGCTCAACAAAAATGTGAAAAATCTCTTCAATCGTCCCCAATCAGGCTAAATTTGTACTTTAAATGCACTCACAGTTCTCGTAGCCTTCACAAAACATTACTGCGTCACTCCAGCAGCCCAATGAAATGCGATTCACAGATCAAAACTACACAAAAACTACGAAATGCGGAACAAAAATCACTTTATATCGTCCTGTATTCGACTAAAGCCCTGATTATCTTCAGTTTAAGTTACTTTATCGAACGAGCTTCTCAAAAACACGACACAACACTCACTTTCTCTTCTCCGTGCGTCTCTTACATGCCGCGCTCTTCTTTTCTCTTTTTTTCACGCACACTCAACCCTGGAAAACAAAATAAAAATAAAAGTCCGCCAAAAAAAAGAATGATTTTTAGGTAATATATAGTCGTTACAGGTACACAATGTAGAGCATGCAACTATACATAAAAAAGTGTTTTTATTAAATTTACCAGGTGTGTAACATATGACTTTTAGACTAAATGTTTATACAGCAATTAGGTTAAGGCAAACAGTTCAAGTATTTAGCAAATAGTATTCTTGCGGAAGTTATGATAAGACATAAGGAATTTGCTTAGTTGTCTATTTTTTTTTTCTTTTTTAAAATTGTGGGAGAATATAGATTTATATTATTATTTTGATATTATTATTTTGATAATCCAGTCTCAGTTTATACAGAATTGTGCAGATTTAGTAGATCATCTAACCACATGTCATGTAAACAAATAAAATACTTTTATTTCAGAATAAAAAGCATTAAAGATGTAGTAATGTAGTAAATGGGGCCATTTTTTCCAACCCCCCTGGATTCTGTTCCCATCATACACTATTTCCACCACTTAATCAAGCCACTCTTCTTTAAAGCATGATGACCTTTTTGTTCATGTCATTGCATTTTCTGCCTCTTCCTTGCAGTGTTGAGCTATATTGTCCACAACCATTAAAGTATTAGATTTCCACATAAACTCTTTTGGCGAACATCATTCTCTTTCTATGAAACGTGCAAACTGCATTCACCAGCTCTATAGCAACACCAACTGTATAACGTTTTGTAAAAGAGAATACAAATTATTTCACATTTAATAGCTCAACTGAATGGCTTTTCGGTCTCATTTTTGTCCTGTGTGCTGCACATTTCTCCTTCAAGACCGCATACATGCGCATTTTAGAGGGAGCATTGGATTCCCAGGGCATCATATAGGGTTGTTCCATAATGTTGATCAGAGCTGCTCCTCTAGAGAAATCCTCCAAAGTTTGTAGCACCGGCACCAAACAAGGAAATAAATACACTGCCTTCCACTCAGCTCGCACACATCTGGACAAAAAAGACTCAAATGTTAGAATGCTGTTCATAGACTTCAGTTCAGCATTCATCACAATCATCCCTCAAACAGCTCATTCACAAATTGGTCCAGCTTGGGCCAACACATTGCTGTGCTACTGGCAGTTGAACTTTCTGACTAGGAGACCTCAGGCAGTACAGGTAAGCAGTAACACATCCAGTCTAAAGCAGACTTTGACTTTTAGGCTACTGGCTAAAGATAAATAATAGGCTAAATGATAACATTCAAAATGATAAATGAGCTCAAACTGCCCTAACTAATCATTATGTATTTGTCACGGGACTGAAGAGAGACGAGGTATGGACTCAAATTCAGGAACACTTGGGCATTTATTAACAATAAATTAACAAAATAAAATCACTCGACCGGCAGCCAAGATGGGTCAAGACTCTGAATAATAGAATATAAATATAAAATATTAGTTATAATATAATTTATATATTTTATGTTTATTATATAAACATTATAAATATGATACTATATATATATATATATATATATATATATATATATATATATAATATACATAGAGTATATGCTTATAAGTTATATTTAATGGTAATTGTTTAATGTTTATTTATTTTTTATTATGTATAATTAATGGGGTAAAAACTTCTGCCCCAAATGTGTATTATTTTATACAATTTTAGAATTCAAAGATGCTGTGTTTTATGCTGAGGCTATAAAATGCACATTCATGTGAGAGACTTGCACATAATAAGAATATACCCACTCAGTCTGTTGTCTCTAAATGAATGCTTGAGTAAATGAGATGGGAAGAGCAGTTCTTCACCCCCTGTGTCTCTCTTCACCTGCTCATATCCTGCTCATATTCCTCTGTAGGAGCATCTTTGTTCAGGACAGAATGAGTTTGAATCTCCTGAATACACCTTAGAAGTCTGTAAAGAAGAATGAAGAAAAACGACACAAGAATAAGCAAAGCGAGAGGTTTGCCTTCTAATATAATCTCTGAGGGCATAAAGAAGAGTGTAAGTGCTGTCTTGAGCAGTTTTTCTACAATCTGCTGTCTTTTATCCATCAGCAGGTACTGAAATCGTAATGAGCACACTACTGGCAACGTAATTATGCTCAGTTAATTATAGTCAACACTTTTGTCTGATGGCTGGGTTAACCCACATTCAGACAGTCTCAGTCTAACCCACCATAAATGACACATACTGAAACACAAAATATTACTTTTAAACTCTAATTTACCAAAAAATCCCAAAGTGATTACGGATTTTAACACTGCACTGAAAACCATTCAGGGTTTTTTGTACAGGTAATGAGTTGTAGTGATAGATATGATAATAAATATAAAGACTTTTTAATAAATATAAAGGCGTTTTAGGCAGCTTTGCTTTTACCATTTCTGTGGTAATTACGTTTAAAGAAACAAACAACAAAACAAACAGACAAAAAACAAAATTAATTACATAAATAAATAGGTTAATTATCTAAACCAAATGACAAAAAAGATTGGTGAAGCCTCACGTTTATTTATATCACAATTTATTTATGTTTATACTCATCAGTATGTTAAGTTATGTTATGTTATGCTATGTTCAGTGTTAGGGGTGCGTCGGTGCGTTGGTGCGTTGGATCATTTCCCCCTTTCTGGTCAATGTATCCCTGCCTCTGTTTAATTATTTTTATCTCCGGTGGGGATAAATGTATCCCCCCCTCAAAGTGATCAGTGCTACTACACTAGTGGCGAGATGGATCACAAAACTTATCACGGATCCGTGGTTTGATTAAAGTCAATTTTATTTTTAAACTGCACTACTTTGGCTGGCTCTGATATTGAGAGTGAGGAGTTGTCGTCATAGCACAGAGCCCCTCCCCTCGATATCACAGTCTCCGCCATGTTGGCAGGACTCTGGCGGCAAACATGATTGTTTACGTGTGTTGTTAACTCGGTAGTAGAGGAGATTCTCGCAAGTCTTACCATGCCTGGAAGTTACTGCTGTGCTAAAAAACTTCTCCAATACCTCATACGATACATATGGGAAACATAGGAACAATGTAATAAATTTTTTTTTAGGATACACCAAGCGCAAAACAGTGGTATTTGGAGAAGCTCAGGCATCCAAAATATCGACCCATACGAGCTCCCTGCAGCTGAATGGCACAGAGACCTGGACCGTGCCTCCATGCACATATATGTACATTGTGAATTATCTTGTTTTTGGTGTAAGTTACCACACAATGGTAACTTACTGCAGGGAGCTCATATGGGTCGATATTTTGGATGCCTGAGAGCTTCTCCAAATACCGCTGTTTTAGGCTTGGTGTGAGCTTGTTCCTGTAAGGTCCCCTTTCTTTCGCCTTATCTTTTTGCATTGCTTTACTTTCTTCCTTTTCTTTCTTGTATTCGTAGATCCACCTTTGTTCTGCCGACATAATAAATGCGCAAAAATTAAAGAGCTCTGGAATGTTTAGATGCGCCTATTTGAAGTTCTGAAGGCATTGCCCCTGGCAACCAATAGCGTGTCCTACCATCATGGCCGACCGGATCAGACCCCACCCAAATCAACCCAAACCGGCACGTGACTCCTCACTCTCAATAGCTGCCGCGCAGCCTCTCTGTATTCACCACTCTGCAGACTTGCTCAATGTCCCACCCATGGCCGCTATCTAATTGGTTACACCTCACGAGTAATAGCCTATCAACACTTGCGAGACTGTTGAAGCCAGTCCGCTGGGCAGTGGAGTTGCCAACGTGGCGAATTTGTCTCTAGATTTAGTGACCTTTTTTTTCAAAAAAGAGACTAGCGACAAATCTAGCGACTTTTTGGACAATCATTTTTTAGTCTCTGAAACTCTCTGGTGCTGCCGCAGGAGCGCAAGGTCTCTCTTTCCCAGCGCGAGCCAGAGAGAGGAGCACCACTTTCAGTAAAAAGAAAAAAAGATATTCTGTTGCTTCTAACTCTATTTTTACAAGCATAGTATAGCCGACATTAGTCACAGCACAACCACTGACTTTATCGTAAGTGTATTTGATTTCATTAGACAATGTCGTGAATAGGATTTTAGTGCAGATTAATGTTTGAGAGCTGGTTATGTAGGCTAATGGACTGCTTTCAGTCATTATAATATTCATTCCTTTGTCTGACAACAGAAACATTAAAATATAGTAATAAAAACAGTTTTAGTGAAAATTAGGCTGAATTAAAATGCAGTATGTGAGCATAGGGAGGCAATACAATACGACACACTTACGTCATAAATATGCTAATTAGTGCATGATGTCATCTAGTGACATTAAGCGACTTTTCAGGCAGGGTTTAGCTACTTTCCACTAAAAGGAGTTGTTACGCCCCTCCCCAGGAGCGCCCCCTGGTGCTCCAGGGAAGGAACCTCCACGCTGCCTGTAGAAGTCCTCGATCAGTGACCGATCCAGAATATCCCGAGCCGGGACCCAACTCCTCTCATCCGGACCATATCCCTCCCAGTCCACCAGATACTGAAATCCCTGACCTCGACGTCTGACATCCAGCAATCTCCTGACAGTGAAGGCTAGGGAACCATCCATTAGACGGGGAGGGGGAGGGTTAGTAGCAGATGAGTTAAGGTGAGAATGAAACACAGGCTTGACCCGAGAAACATGAAAGACTGGGAGGTAACTTGAGCTTTACCGCCACCGGACTCAATACCTTGGTGATCTGATATGGCCCCATGAACCTGGGGGCTAACTTGAAGCCACCCGGAGAGGATACTCTCAGCCATACTCTCTGACCACATATGTAGCAGGGAGCAGGAATACGGTGACGCTCAGCCACTGCTTTGGTTCGTCTGGAAACCCGAGCCAAGGTTTCCTCAGCCCTCCTCCAGGTGCGGCGACACCTGCGGATGAAGGCTAAGGCAGACGGAACAGAAGCATAGGGCTCCTGTGAGGGGAACATAGGAGGTTGAAAACCAATGGAGCACTGGAATGGAGACATACCTGTGGCCGCCGCTGGCAAGGAGTTATGGGCATATTCAATCCAGGATAACTGTTGGCTCCAAGAACTCGGATTATGGGACGTCATGCAGCGGAGAGCTTGTTCCAGAACCTGGTTTGCCCGCTCAGACTGCCCATTGGTCTGAGGGTGAAAACCTGACGACAGACTCGTAGAAGTCCTGATCTGTCAACAGAACTCCTTCCAGAACCGGGAGACAAAGTGTGGCCCCCTATCAGAAACCACGTCCACCGGAAGGCCATGAATCCGGAAGATGTGGTCAACCACCACTTGAGCTGTCTCCTTAGCTGAAGGAAATTTGGGAAGAGGGATGAAATGGGCTGCCTTAGAGAAGCGGTCCACCACCGTCAATACTACGGTGTTACCACTCGATGGTGGAAGACCAGTGACAAAGTCAAGGGCTATGTGTGACCAGGGGCAGGAGGGGATGGGTAAGGGGTGTAGCAGACCAACAGGAGGCTGATTAAAACTCTTTTTCTGGGCACAAACTGGGCAGGCAAACACAAACTGTCTGACGTCCTGGGCCATTGATGGCCACCAGAATCGAACCCCAGGATGACAGACTAACTTAGATGAATGACCCCACTGGAGGACTTCAGGGCACCTCTCTCTCTCGTATGGCCTCCAGCACTCTCCTCTCCACATCCCAGGAGAGGGACTCCACCACAGTTTCTCTAGGGATAATGGTTTCAGTTGATGCACCTGTGCTCTTAGTATCCCTGTAAAGATGGGAGAGGGCATCAGGTTTTACATTTAAAAAAATTTTTTATCGGGTGTTACATTTTTTGGAGCCTGGGCGATACGAGAGAGAGAGAAGTTGAACCAGCCAAAGAAGAGTGCCCATCGGGCCTGGCGTGAACTCACCCTCTTGGGTGAACGGACGTATTCCAAATTCTTATGGTCCGTCCAAACCAAGAAGGGCTGCGCTGACCCCTCCAACCAGTGATGCCTTTCACCCAAGGCTAGCCTGACCTTCAACAGCTCCTGGTTCCCTATGTCATTATTTCGTTCTGCTGGGCTCAGGCGGTGAGAGTAGTAGGCACAGGGATGTACCTTCCCATCTCTGGGGGACCTCTGAGAAAGGACCGCACCTACTCCAATCTCAGAAGCATACACCTCCACAATAAACTGATGTTCAGGGTCTGGAAACGAAAGAACAGGAGCAGAAATGAATTGGTAGGTCATCTTTAGGAACTTTAGGTCATTAAAGGCCTCATGAGCCTTCAAATTCCAACTAAACGGTACCTTAGTGGATGTAAGAGCTGTCAAGGGTGCAGCAACCTGTCTAAAGTCTGTAGAAGTTGGCAAATCCCAGAAACCGCTGCAGTGCCTTGCGTGAGTCTGGAGGTGGCCACTTTGCTACGGCCCTTATCTTAGCGGGATCTGCTTTGATTCCCTCCGCCAAAATGATAAAGCCCAGGAAGGGAACTGACTTGGAGTGGAAAATGCACTTCTCCCTTTTAACATATAGCTGGTTCTCCAGCAGCCATTGTAGCTCTTGGCGCACGTTATGGGTGTGTACCTGAAGTGAAGGAGAAAAAATTAGAATGTCATCAAGGTACACAAGACAAACTTGTTAACCATGTCTCTCAACACGTCATTAACCAGGGCCTGGAAGACAACTGGGGCATTTGTCAGGCCAAAGGGTAGCACCTGGTACTCATAATGTCCCAAAGGAGTGATGAATGCTGTCTTCCACTCATCCCCTTCTCGAATCCGAACCAGGTGATAAGCATTACGGAGGTCCAACTTACTGAAGACCTTGGCTCCCTGCAAAAGTTCAAAGGCAGATGACGTTAAGGGCAGGGGGTACCTATTCTTAATGGTAATGTCATTCAAACCTCTGTAATCAATACAAGGGCGCAAGGAGCCATCCTTCTTCTTAACAAAGAAAAATCCTGCACCAGCAGGAGACGAGGAGGGACGGATGAGACCGACATCAAGGGACTCACGAATCTATTTGTCCATAGCCTCTCTTTCTGGACCAGACAGGAAATATAACCGACCCCTGGGCGGAGGGGTGTCTGGGAGGAGGTTGATGGCACAATCATAAGGCCGGTGAGGAGGCAGGGACACAGCCTGGGACTTGCTGAAAACCTGCCGTAGATCACAGTACTCCTCCGGAACCCCGGACAGATCAGCATCATCCACCTGCACAACAGGAAACACAGCACCAGGAAAAGAGGCAGAACCCAAACAAGACTTAAGACAAGACTGCTTCCAAGACAAAACTGAGTTTCTGGTCCAATCCACATGAGGGCCGTGCTGCACCAACCACGGGTGTCCCAGAAACACAGGGGCACTCGGGGAGTCAAGAAGGTACAGCTCGGTTATTTCATGGTGATTGCCCGAAACGATAAGACTTACAGGAGGGGTGAGGTGAGTGATGGTGGTGATAGGGGAATCGTCAAGAGACCGAACAGAGATAGGAGTAGAGAGGGGAATGGCAGGAATTCCCCACTGCTTGGCCAGTGCCGTGTCCATGAAACTACCACCAGCCCCTAGAATCCACCAGGGCCGAACAGGAGTGACTGGAACCTCCAAACTGAACACCCACGGGAAGAAGTGTGCGGGAAGAGTGGGGGAAATTAAGAGGAGATGTGCCCACCAGAATCCCCCTGGCTACTGATGGACCCTGGCTTTTAGCGGGCATTTTCCGACGAAGTGTCCGGCCCTCCCACAGTAGAAACATAAGCCCCGGGTGAGTCTCTCTTGCTTCTGCTGAGGAGTGAGATGCAGGCCTCCCACCTGCATAGGTTCAGGGTCAGCAGGAGATTGCAGAGGCAGGACAGGGGTAGAGTTGCTGGTCATTTCTCCCACCCTCCAAGAAGTGCGAGCAGTCGATTGTTGGCGACGAAGGCGAAGGCGGCTCTCTACACGGAGGGCCAAGTCGACCAGATCATCATAGTTGCATGGAAGCTCCTGGGTGGGGATCTTGTCTTGGATCTCCTCATCCAGTCCAACACGGAACTCAGCTGAGTCCATGGTGGTCAGATCGTTCTGTCACTGTGAGACTGGGACTCAGTTGCAGGTGCTCAAAAAGGTCAGTTTATTAGACAGGCTTGAATTTCAAAGGAGAGAAGAAAAAATAAACAAAAAACTATCCAGGTACAGGGCAGTCTGGAGCAGATAATAAAGAGCCTCCTGGACAAATTCCACTTGGAAAATCCACTAATGCAATGCCCAGATAAACTGACAGTGAGGAGGGGGGCGCTGTTGAGGTGGGGAACTGGTTGTGCGCTGCGGCAAGGCGAAGAAGAGGAGTGACAGCGATCGGTGATCGCGAGCACAGGAGGGCTGAAGAGTAGCGCTGCCTGAAAGCAGGAGGAAGAGGGAAAAAACAAAACTAAAGGATGAAAAACAAAACGGGCAAGATCTCTGTGCACATAAATGAGTACAACACGACGATCTGACAACAGACAACACACATGAGGAGACTAAATAGAGGAGAGATTAACATGATGCAGAGCAGGTGATGGTGACCAATAACAAGATAATAATGAAACAAGATGGCGGAGACGGGCACCACGGTGACACAGAAGCACATGGTAAGTTTAAACAACCACACACACTATAAGGAAAAACAGACAGATCAGCCCGGGGACGTGACAGGAGTTGGCAACACTGCAGTGGAGCTGTGTGTCAAAATCATGGTCGAAACAAAGGATGGCAGCATATTCAGCATATTACTGAAGCAGGAATAAACATCACAATCTGATTATCTGTTTCTATGATGACAGAGTGTCCCAGTCACACCACTGAGAATGGCCGAAGTTACACATACGGTGTTTCCCTCAATTGAGGCTAAAGCAAAGATTTTTTGATTACTCACTCACTCTTGAGCGTCTGGCGCGATTTCAATGTTAAGTCAAAGTAGAGGTCCTGCGGCGCGAATGAGGCGTTTAGCGTGGCGCGGGCACATCCAGTTTGCGCAAATGAGGCGAATTGACTAACAGAGATAATGCATCTGTCTTTTCTATCATTACACTGATTTAACTCTTGCGTCGTTTTTCATTGTGCATGATCATAGTTCACAGGTGTGGTGAAAGATAAGCTATTAGAGTAAAAATATTGCATTAGGCTGCTTCATGAGTTAATAAGAAAAAAGATTTTACAATTCCTGCAAATGCAGTGATGAAGTTCATGTTCTCATTATTTATTTTTATGAATTACCCCCCCCCCTCTCTGTTTTTTTTCATAAATCACACCCTGGATACAGGCCTATTTATGAAGTTGACTTTATGTGGTATCAAAACTAATATGGTGGTAATTAGCCTAGGCTATTTCGTAATGTCATTAAAGCATTTAAATTGGCAATCACTTTTGATAATAAAAATCTGGCAAACAATTTGGCTCTAAATGGCTAAGCATTGTGGTGTCCAGTAAGTGACCAACTATGGCAGCGATCCAACTTGTCCTTGTATTGAATCAAAGACGGCACCGGCCACGGAGCCGTTTAGTCCATGTCAATTTTTATATTCGGCAAAACTTAAGCCCTTTTGACATTTTGCCTGACGTGGCTATATGAAAAAAAATCACCTCCCAAGACAACTCATTATGGAGCTGCTGGACCTTCTCAGAAGTCTAGCTGCTTGCAGTGCTAAATTTTTTTTTGCTACAGGGAGCTTCATCGAGGTCGTGGGAGAGGGTTACGGCCTAAGCAAGACCTTGGTGTGGAGGTACATCCACACTGTCACCAACGCCCTTCTGCGCCATGACGGGGACTACATCCGGCTGCCGGCAACGAGTCAGGAGGTCCAGGAGGTGCAGCAGGGCTGTCATGCCATTGCTGGCATCCCCAGAGTTTTGGGCCTGGTGGATGGCACACTCATCCCTATCGACAATTCATCGGTGATTGATCAGGCGTACATATCGCGAAAGGGATACATGGCCATAAACGTGCAGGTTATAGTGGACCGTGTGATCTCCGACCTGGTGGTAAGGTCCAGCAAAACTTCAAGTTCCTCTGACGAAAAGATTGGTGCCCATTTTTACGTTGCTTCCCTACCATATTCTGTATCTAATTCTCTCTCTCTGTTCATTATAGATAGGTTGATTTTCATTGAAAACATTAACCAATGACAATCAATACCGCATTAAACAGAAGTGACTGCAGCTGCTTGCCTATCAATTCTGATTGTAAAGTACCTTACCATTAATATAAAAGTGTATTACATAATTTTTAGAAGTCATTAAACCCATGTCAGGAAGCGGCACAAGTGGCACAACGGGATAATGAGGGTGGATGATTAGCGAGGGAAACCCGGTTCGTCTAACTGTCACAACATATCATGTGAACATATTACTGACCATTTTATAATTTAATTTATAGTCTATATTTTACTGATAACTTAAACTATGTTAAAATAAATGTTACTGGAATAATTTGAGGAATGTTTCATTTGCATAGAACGTGTTGTCTTTCTTAACGCTGTGATGCGTGGAAAATCGATTCCTGAGCAATCGATGCCAACTAATTCAGCACCCTCACTTGGGACAGTGCCTATGTAACATTGGACGTAAGAGGCAGCGTGCTAAGAAGCTTCTTAAGGGACACTTCGGGGAACGCACTTAGGAACATAAACAACTTTGGTAAGATATATCTTTCGAGTCTTCTTAGCACGCTAAGAGTGAGTGTTATCTGTGAACCGGGCCCTGATTGCTTTATTTCAAAAGTAATTAGTTACATTACCAGACATCCCAAGTCTCCCGGAAGTTGCGGGAGTCTCCCGCATATTGATAGCGGCTCCCTGATACCCCCAAATTAGTTAAAATCTCCCGGAATCTAGAGCGAGCGAGCAAGAGCGCACATGCGAGAGTGTTTCAAATCATGTAGCGCGCGCACAGCAGAGAGGGAGCGAGAGACCTTGCGTGTGTGTGCTAGACTAGTGTGCGTGTGTGTGCGAAGCGCTTGTAAGATAGAGATCATCCTGATTGGCCTGTTTCGGCAAATCAACCAATCAATTGTCAGTGTGGGCGGGCTTTTATCTCTTCTCCCGAACCAAATTAATCAGTTATGTCTATCTAGAAACAGGAGCACAATGGCAGAGGGAGAGTGCCACAAAAAAAAAGTATAAGACACATTTAACGGCAGACTACACGAAAGTGTACCCCTGTCTTATAAGTGTCAAACATAATGACAGTCTTGCTCGCTGCACTATTTGTAACAGCGACTTCAGCATTGCTCATGGCGGGTTAAATGATTGCAAAAGGCATGTTGAGGTGAGTTCCATTTCATGTGCATATTATTCAGGCTAGTTGCCAAGGCTACATGAAAACACTAAACTGCTTAGACCTATTTAAAGTTGCAATAGAAAATAAATAAAAGCAGTTTACATAAATAATATAAGCAGCTTATATAAATAGTAAAAGTAATCTACATATTTAAACATAATTAACGAATAATTGCATAGGCCTATATCTAATAGAAATAATATTTTATGCTTTTATATCTTTTAGGGACCACAACATGTTAGGGAGGCTAAGCGCAGAGAAGGCTGCTCCAATATATCTCAGTTCTTCCTTTCAGATAGGCAAAGTCTCACTGAGAAGGTGACTACAGCTGAGATGTATTTCACATCTTTTATTGTGGAACATAACCTGCCATTCCATGTGTGTAGGCACACAGGAAAGTTATTTAGGAAAATGTTTCCTGACTCTGAGATTGCAAAACATTATGCCTGCTCTTCCACTAAAACGACAGCTATGATGAACCTGAGTGTGAACCTGAGGCCATACAGTATTATGGTTGATGAAAGCAATGACATCATGTGTGAGAAGGAGTGTGCTATTTTAGCCAGGTACTACAGTGAAGCACAGGATAAGGTGACAGTTGGATTTGTAGACATGCCAGTGTGCAATGATGCTAAAGCTGCCAACATATTCAACTGCATTGCATCATCCATGCATGACAAAGGATTTAAATGGTCTAATTGTGTAGGATTCAGCAGTGACAACTGTAATGTCATGATTGGTAAAAACAACTCTGTCTTATCAAGAGTGAAAGCACAGGCACCTTATATATACAGTGTTGGCTGTCCAAGTCACTTGGTTAACATATGTGCCAAAACTGCTGCTAAAGAGCTCTCAATGTCACCTGAGGAATTGCTAATTGATATCTACTACTACTTTGAGAAAAGTTCAAAAAGAAGAGAAGACCTTAAGGAGTTTCAGGACTTTTGCAATGTAGCCCAGCAGAGAGTACAAAAGCACTGTCCAACCGTTGGCTTTCTTTGGGAAAAGGTTTGGACCATCTGCTCAACCAATGGCCAGCCTTTAGTTCTTATTTTGAATCACATAGTGAGAATCAGAAGTCCTGTGACATTCAGAAGAGGCTGAGAGACCCCACTATGAAACTTTACACTTGTTTTCTCCACAGTGTCACACAGTGCTTTGATAAATTTAATTAGATTTTTCAAAACAAGACACCAGTTCTTTTCAAGTTAAATGACAGTGTAGAAGAACTCCTGCATGACATAGCAAGCAGATTTATTGTGCCAAAGGTATTGAGAGAACTGAAATTGCAGGAGATAGATGTGAACAACCCTGAAATTCACTGTCCAGATGAAGAACTTTTTGTTGGGTTCTTGACGAGGAGGCATTTGCTAAGTGAGGAAGCACTCTCCACTCACAAGACGAAGCAATTCTTCAAAGATGTCAGAGCATTCTATGTCAGAAGCTTTCAAAAAGTAAAAGAAAAGTTCCCAATGAGAGACCAAATCTTGACAAATCTGTCAGTGGTCAATCCAGAGAACCAAGATGATGTGAAACCAGAGCTAATTTTGACTTTGGCAGAGAGATTTCCAAATGTGATGAAGGCAGATGCTAGAGAACAACTCAATTTGGAAATCCTGGATTATGTCTCAACTAACCTGGAAGCACTGGTACCAAATTACAATAATTTACCAGTTGATGAGTTCTGGGGGAAGCTGTCCAAAGTAAGATCTGTGAGCTCAGGGCAGTTGAGATTTAGGGAGATCAGTCAGCTGATGAAGGTGCTATTGGTGCTGCCAAATTCTAACTGTGATGTGGAAAGGGCATTCAGCATTGTGCGTCACATCAAGACAGAATTTAGGAGTCAGATGTCTCACCAAACACTTGTGAATCTGATGTCTTGCAAGATAAACAAATTCATTGACACAGAGTGCTATGAGGTTGAGGTTTCTGGAAATTTGCTCAAATGTGCGAAGAAAGCATCAACAAAGTACAACGAAAGCTTGCAACAAAAGTAAAAGGCATAGGAAATAGGCCTAGGCCTACATGTAGGCTACATTTGGTGTGTATGTAAATAGTTACTTCATTGTTCTGTTATATTCAGCTGTATTTCGGTATACAAGTAAAGTCATGTTCTGTGGTGAAATGTCATATCCTTGTCCTCCTTCTTCTTTTTGTTTTGGGGGGGGGGGGGGGGGGGGGGTGCTTCGGGTTACCTCCCTGAAATGACTTTTTGCAGGTTGGGATGTCTGCATTACTAGTTACATTATTATATTTTCTCTATGAAATTTATGAATCCCAGCATACACGCTCCTGATAAATATTTGTTATTAAAGCATCAACATTCACAGAACACTGTTATTTTTAACTTAAGCAAGCGTCTGATCCGTGCATGGTTTGGCAGAATGCAAGCAAAGAGCGCTGCATTTATAATCTCTAAAAGACATCTCAGTTCATCGCAATCTCAAAAATCTCTGTTATAACACAGTAAATATATGCATAATTAATATTTCATAATGTCTAAAATTAGTCTGTTATAATGAGAGGAAATGTGAGCATGCAAATTTCAGCACTGTTTTGTTCAATGCTGCAAACACGTGTTATAGCTAGGGGGTACCGATTTGATTTTTTATGATACCAGTGCCATTTTGATACTTTTAAAACTGTACTGGTGCCTAAACAAAAGAGAGCCACAAAAAAAACTATGGATAACATTAAAGAACATTATTATTTCTTTTATAAATCCATAGCTTTCACACGCTCCTTGAAGCTCTCATTTGCCAAGTTGTTCTCTTACTCTAAGACTAATAAATGTAGGCTATTTCATGATCTGGGTTATTGTTTAATACAAAACCACACATGATGTTCTACTGTATCTTTGTCAATCACTTTGATTTTTAGTTCAAATAAGTGCTGTCTGTAACTTTCTTTAATCAGTTCTGTGAATGACTGTATGGTCGTTCTTTATATTAGCAACGGTGTTGTCTGTAAAGTACACTACTGTGCAAAAGTCTTAGGCACATTAGTATTTTCACCCCCAAAAATGGTTTTAAGATTCGATGGACATGTAAACTGAATCCAGAGGAGTGGAGTCCCGAGGTGTAGGATGGTCGACACCAGACCAAGGCGGAACCGGAGGGACGAGGGATCCAGGCAGAGTCAGACTCAGAGCATGGCAACGCTGGAGCATGGCTGTCCTGCGGAGCTCGCACCACAATGATGTTGGGCTGAGGGAGGGCAGAGGGGCTGTCAGATGACAGCTCATGGAGGATGCATGAGCGGTTAGAAGGGTGGTTATTTTGGAGGAGCGGCCACAGGAGGGCACATTCTAGGAGCAGGCACTGGAGGACACATTCTAAGAGTGGGCACTGGAGCAAGCACTGGGGCTGGACCCAACACTGGAGCGAGCTCTGGGGCTGGAGCCCTTCCTGGGCTTAACTGGGGATCAGGAGCCCTTCCTGGACTTAACTGGAGAACAGGAGCCCATCCTGGGCATAACTGGGGAACAGGCACTGGAGAATTGGAAGCCCCCTTAGGGCTAGACGAGGAAACCAAGGACAAAGGAGGGCTGGACGGGACCAGCGAAGATGTCGGAGAGAGGAGAGGGGACGGAGCTCCTCTCCGCGGTTACCCTGTCTGTGTCCTTCTCCCTCTAGGCAGGCAGTGTTGCCGGCTCAAACACCTGGTCTGACATCACCGCTTCTGGCTCCGCAGCAATCCTCAACTCTGTTGCTCTATGTGGCGATGGCTCGTTGGTCAAGGCGGGCTCTGGCTCTCCATCAGCAGTGGGCTCGGGCATGCACTCCGTGCATCAGGGAGATGGTGGGCTGGGCTCTGGGTCTGGAGTGGACCTGGCAAGATCCACCATGGGGCAGATGGTGAGAGGTGACCCGTTCTCACCAGAGTCCACTCCACAAATGTGGCAAATTCCTCCCGGGGACCATCTTTGGACGATGGCGCTCTGCACGGCGTGTTGAAGCTGGCGTTATAGAACGCACAGTGCGTGTCATCCGGTTAGGTGGTGAGATGGGCTAGCAACAGGAACTGCCTCGCATGGTCCTCGAGAGAATGTCCTATCTACTCCAGCAGGATGAGGAGGAAATCGGGGCGAAGGAGGGGATCCATGGATACACTGCCAAAAAAAAAGGGGAAAACCGAAAAATAAAAAGAGGGGAGACACGCAATTTAAACTTTTTTTTGGTTGGATCTTCTGTCACGATACACTGTCCGGAAGGAACACAGAGCCGAGAATAAGCGAAATAAGACAGGGTATATCTAACATGGAACACTAGAGGAAGACACACGTATGTAACTGGTAGACCCAACAAAAAACTGAACTGAAAGGAGAAGGCTTATAAAGACAGAATAATTGGGGAAACACAGGTGCATGGAATAACTAAATTTACAGGGACACGGAACACATGTGGATGGAAAACTAGACACACCTGGGAACTAATCAAACTGTACATGGGAGATAGAAACTGGATCAAAGGGGCAAAAACACACATAAAGATTCCAGGGGTGGGGCACCTGGATTCCGTGCCCATCATCCACTATTTCCACCACTTAATCAAGCCACTCTTCTTTAAAGCATGATGACCTTTTTTTCTCATGTCATTGCATTTTCTTGCCTCTTTCTTGCAGTGTGGAGCTATTTTGTCCACAATCATTCAAGTATTAGATTTCCACAGCAACTCATTTGGCGAACATCATTCTCTTTCTATGAAACATGCAAACTGCATTCACCAGTTCTATAGCAACACCAATTCTATAGCGTTTTGAAAGAGCATTGCAATTATTTTGCATTTACTAGCTCAACTGAATAGCTTTTCAATCTCACATCGCCACTGCCCACTCAGCATGCACACATCTGGACAAAAAAAGACTCAAATGTTAGAATGCTGTTCATAGACTTCAGTTCAGCATTCATCACAATCATCCCTCAGCAGCTAATTCACAAATTGGTCCAGCTTGGGCCAACACATTGCTGTGCTAATGGCTGTTGAACTTTCTGACTAGGAGACCTCAGGCAGTACAGGTAAGCATTAACACACCCAGTCTAAAGCAGACTTTGACTTTGACTTTGATAGGCTACTGGCTAAAGATAAATAATAGGCTAAATTATTACATTTAAAATTATAAATGAGTTCAAACTGCCCCACCTAATCTTTATGTATTTGTCATGGGATTGAAGAGAGATGAGGCAAGAACTCAAATGCAGGAACGCATGGGCTTTTATTAACAATAAAATAAACAAAATAAACATGCCTTGCCTTGGGCCCCCCTTGTGAAGAGGTTCCGGACTGGCAGCCACTTTGTGGAGAGTCTCTGGAAAGGGAGCCATGATGGAAGGAGGCACTGGACTGGCAGCCATCATAGGACGAGACTCTGTCATGGTGGACATGATGGGACAAGACTCTGGAGTGGTGACCATGATGGAACGAGACTCTGGAGAGGCGGCCATGATGGGACTTCTGGCTGCCTCCTGTTGTGGGCTAGAAAGTCCACAAATGCCCAAAAGGACAGGTAGTCCATGCTGAACGTCCTACAGTGGCTGATGGGCTCATCAAGGGCATAGGTAAACAGGTGCTTGAGAGCTGCATCTTTGCTGTCCAGCCCCTCCGCAGCACTTCTGAACTCCAGAGCCCATTCCCTCAAGTCAGCCACTTGTTGGCTCGTTTTACCGTGTTCTTCTAAAGAACCTCAGCTTAAAGTTGAAGTCATTTCAGTGCATTGGAAACAACACAACATACTCCATGTATATGCAATTATTAATGGTAAAGTCTCTGTGGAAAAACAGGATTTGGCATATAAGAACAGAGCTGGAACCTTCCCTGAGAAATGTAGGACTGGAATATTCTCACTCAAACTCAAGTTTTCAGTACAATCATACAGGAAAATAAAATCCAATTCCAAAGATGTTTGGACACTGTACAAATTGTGAGGCACCATCAATGCTGAAAGGTATATCCAAGTTCTAGAACAACATATGCTCCCATCCTAACATCATCTCTTTCAGGGAAGAACTTGCATTTTCCAACACGACAATGCCAAATCACATACTGCATCAATTACAACATCATGACTGTCTAGAAGAAGGATCCAGGTACTAAAATGGTCAGCCTGCAGTCCAGATATTTCAACTATAGAAAACATTTGGTGCATCATAAAGAGGAAGATGCGACAAAGAAGACCCAAGACAGTTGAGAAACTAAAAGTCTGTATTAGACAATAATGAGACAATATTCTGTGACGGATGGGGCGGGGGTTCGAGAGCCGTGCGACACTCACCGGTCTCGAGTCCCATGGAGGAGAACGGAAGGATAAAAAAAGAGGAGCAACGACAGTGAAGGATGAGAGAGGACCAGGCCTGGGCTTTATTTTGTGATTTTCTTGCAGTCGTCCACGAGGGGCTGTCGCGCTTTTTTGTGTTTATTTTATTGTTAAAGTTGTATTTGAATGTCCACCGGTTCCCGCCTCCTTCTTCCCGTGAATGTGAAGTTTTTTATGCTGTTACACTGGTGCCAAAACCCAGGATTAAGGAGGAAGGAGGCGGGAACCGGCCCCACGCCCCAGTCGTCACACATTGCTATTGCTGAACTTGAGCAACTTGTCTCCTCAGTCCCCAGACATTTGCATACTGTTATAAAAAGAAGAGGGGATGCCACACAGTGGTAAACATAGCCTTGTCCCAACATTTTCTCAGTTTAAACATTTGATATGTCATCTATGTTGTATTCTGAATAAAATATTGAAATTTGAAACTTCCATATCATTGCATTTTTTATTTAAAATCAAACAATAACCAATATATAAGAGCTCTTGTTTTTTTTATATTTTAAGTATTAAGCTCTTATTCCATACCTTTAATGGTCACACTTTATTTTAAGGTGTCTGATTCTAATTAACTATTAACTATGACTTTTGCTTCAGTAAACTCCTAATTTGATGCTTGTTAATAGTAAGGCATTTGTTAAGTTTAGATATGGGTTAGAAATAAAGAAATCTAAAATATGGCACACATGTGGATGGAAAACTAGACACACCTGGGAACCAGATGTGTGCATGCTGAGTGGGCAGTGGCGATGTGAGATTGAAAAGCTATTCAGTTGAGCTAGTAAATGCAAAATAATTGCAATGCTCTTTCAAAACGCTATAGAATTGGTGTTGCTATAGAACTGGTGAATGCAGTTTGCATGTTTCATAGAAAGAGAATGATGTTCGCCAAATGAGTTGCTGTGGAAATCTAATACTTGAATGATTGTGGACAAAATAGCTCCACACTGCAAGAAAGAGGCAAGAAAATGCAATGACATGAGAAAAAAAGGTCATCATGCTTTAAAGAAGAGTGGCTTGATTAAGTGGTGGAAATAGCGGATGATGGGCACGGAATCCAGGTGTCCCACCCCTGGAATCTTTATGTGTGTTTTTGCCCCTTTGATCCAGTTTCTATCTCCCATGTACAGTTTGATTAGTTCCCAGGTGACGACTAAACATTGTCAACCTTGTCCCAACATTTTCTCAGTTTAAACATTTGATATGTCATCTATGTTGTATTCTGAATAAAATATTGAAATTTGAAACTTCCATATCATTGCATTTTTTATTTAAAATCAAACAATAACCAATATATAAGAGCTCTTGTTTTTTATATATTTTAAGTATTAAGCTCTTATTCCATACCTTTAAAGGTCACACTTTATTTTAAGGTCTGATTCTAATTAACTATTAACTATGACTTTTGCTTCAGTAAACTCCTAATTTGATGCTTGTTAATAGTAAGGCATTTGTTAAGTTTAGATATGGGTTAGAAATAAAGAAATCTAAAATATGGTCCTGCAGAATAAGACATTAATATGTGCTTTATGAGTATAAACAGCCAATATGTTAGCAAAATTCATGCTAGTTAATAGTGAGAATTGATCCTTGAAAATTGATCTTTGTGGTCAGTTTTACTACTGTTATTCTGTTTCCTACTGAAATTTTTGTTCAGTATGACAGTTTTATGAAAATTAATAAGATGAACAGAATAAAATGTGTGAAAACAAGTAGTAAATTAGGTCTAGGTGTACATTTGCTCATAGTATATCATGTTTATGTTCACTTGGTCATAGTTTAAACCACCTGCTCCATGTAATCAAGTGTTAAAAGTGTTGTTCATCAAGTGACCAAACCAGTGAAACATTGTATTTACATGAAACAATGCTGTGTGTGTGAACCACGAACAAGAGAAGTAGATGTTATATTTTTCAATATATATATATATATATATATATATATATATATATATATATATGTATATTGAATATATTGAATATAATATATTCAAAAAATATATATTGATAGTGGTATGACAAATAATAAAACATAAAATTAGAAAAATTCATTTACTGAAAAGGACAAAAGTACTCTGCTCTCTGCAATGCACGGTGTTACCAGGACACATGTAAAAATCAATTTCAGCACACTGAAAGAGAAAGATGTTATATATCAGTGTCCATATACAGTATGTAAGACATGATGGGATAAATCTAATGTGATAAACTCACATATCTGAAGTTGGATGATCTTCATCGTGTGATCCAGATGAATATCTTCTATTCTGTGATCATTCAAACATCTCTTACTGTGAGCGGAAACACTGTGAAACCTCAAGCACACAGAGAAGAGGAAGGGGTGGTGTTAGCGCAGTGGATAAGACGCATGCCTGTGGTGTGGGAGACCCGGGTTCGAATCCACTGTGAACCGCCAGTGTGTCCCTGAGCAAGACACTTAACCCCTAGTTGCTCCAGAGGCGTGCGACCTCTGACATATATAGCAATTGTAAGTCGCTTTGGATAAAAGCGTCAGCTAAATGAATAAATGTAAATGTAATGTAAGTCAGAGCTGGGCTTCTCTGATAGCACTTCAAGGATCTTCAGGCCTGTAACCTGAATGCACATTCAGAATGCACTAAATGCAGTTTTTTTTAAATGTTTAAAAAATATGTAAATTTGACATATACCTTAAATAACAACAATCCTATGTGTAATTAAGAGTTGTGAATTACAATGCATTTTGTCAAATTCAGCTTTATGCAAAAATGCTTTATAATATCATTTGTTTTATTATTTTATATTATATCATACAAATTGCATAATGACAAAGGAAAAAAAAACAGATTTGGAAATTTACAGCTGTGGTAGAGAGTGTCTACTACAGCAACTCACAAATCAACAACACACGCTGAAATTGCTCTTAGAAATTTGCTCTTTTTCTCCAGATGCTGGATGCCTGCAGATATTGCTTACGTCACTGTCTCGGCTTCTTCCACGGGTTGAGCAGAGCTGGAGCTTCTTCCACGGCTTCTTCTTGAAAAGAAGAGTCAGCGAAAAGATGATCCTCGTCATTGAAGGAGAATAATCGGGTGAATGGCGTTACGGGTCAACTTAGATAGCGGTCGGCCCCGCCCCTCCTGGCGGGTTGAAGCGCCATTGGTTTGTGGAGTTTCACAAATGTGAACAAATCAGGTTTCAGCAGAACGGAAAAGAGGAGTTTACCAATACATAATGAGAGTAAACCTTTCGAAAGGGAACAACACTTTTGTGTTGTTGCGCTGAACAAAGGCACAAACACGATCAATGCTTTTTTTAAACACAACAACGAGTGACACGAGTGCTACTTTCCAATGCATAAATACTGGGATAGCTCATGCAAATCACGGTGCAGTTATTGGATTAGACGAGTCCTTTGTCATGTATAGTGTTACCTTCTTTATGAATAATGGCAGCTCAACCCAATGACATAAATGTGTAATGTCAGCCACGCAGCCCATGGGTACTCAAATGAATCAGGTTTATGTCACATGCCTTGAATGTAAATTTTTAAACCAGATGAATGAAATGGTTCCAAAAAGCCCCAAAATTACCAGTTTCCATTTTGTAATATATTTTGTGACAGCTATTACTGTTTTAACCAATGTGCAACGTATATATCTGTTAACATCTCAAAAAAAATATTTTTGGGTTTCATGTTCCTTTAACAATAGCCCAAGGGGCCATTTCCACACAGGATGTCTGGCATGAGATCTGGAGGGCCGGCTGAGAGACTGATTCAGAGGCTAGTTTCAACAGACCTAATGAGAAGGTCAACAGACCTAGTGAGTTCAGAAATGGCCTCTTTGGCTGAGACTAGGAATGTAACGGTATGAAAATTTCTTATCACGATTGTAGTGACCAAAATGATCATGGTTATCGGTGTTATCACTGTACTGTACTGTTATAATGTGCTGGAGATGTAAAAAAAAAAGGTAAATTCCAGTCCTCCCAGCTCCAGTACTCAATTCCAGTCCTCCCAGCTCTGCATATTTCACATGGCTCTCTCTGTTAACACACATGACTCAGATCATCAGCTTGTTAGAAGTGAGCTTCGTGCATGAACTGTTCACATTGACATGGTCCCTATATTGTGTTCCTTGCTCCCTACTCTGTTGAAGTTTACCTCACTTTTCGGAAAAATGCATTCATGAATTTGCACTGCGCTACGTCTTCACACACGGACATTTAAATTCACGTCTTGCACCAGAGTAGCCTATGTGACCAGAGTGGAGCGGCAACAATTTCCCCTCCGCGCTCCAAGTATTCAAAAATCACTCCGCTCCTGGTTCACCATTTCATGCTCCTCACTCCACTGATCAGAAACACAGCTCGGCAGATAAATTATTTCACTATGCTTGAAAAAATTGTTTTGTTCAGAAATTATATTAAACAAAAAATAAATGCATAATACTAGAAGATTAACATGGTTTATTGGAACACTACAATTAGCCCAAGTCCATATTAAATGATTAATTGGCTGCTCTCAAAGACATCCCTTTCTACTATGGCAAAGCTGAGGGTAGTCCCTTCTGAGGGTAGAAAATGTTATAACTTTTCAGTTTTTCTTCATTCCTGAATGTATGCGCATGATTTGTAGGCTACATTATGTGCAAGTTTGTGTGCTCCCTCCATGTGCAGCAATGTAGCAGCAAATTAGTTTCGAGCGGAGATTAACAAACTGTAGAACTTACAACAGGCTTTAACCTCACACACTTGTCCCTAATTACAGTATGTTCAATGCATGAATTGGCATAATTTGTGCTTGTTGACTTTCAAAAAATATGCTCATAGCTCCAGACAAAATCACGTCGCTTCCCTCACATACTCTGTCTCACACACTTCAATGCACTTTGAATGAAACATATAGCCTATACATTTGATTCGATCTGGAATCATGGCGGAATATCCTGAGATGTCCACTTCACAGGGCACTTATGTTTGAATAGAACAAATGAAGAAAGTCAAAACCTTCAGAGGTACATTCATATAATTAATTAGTTCATTTGAATAATTCCCTTAGCACTCTTTTACAACCTCCCAGCTTTCTGCGCTGTTTTGACTTAAAACGAAACTACTCTGCTGTGCACACCTAAGACTGTTACTGAAAACTGGGCTTTATGCTGGACACTATTCATTTATCGCCAGTTGTTCAAATCGCAGTAATCTTATACGGTTTTAATGATAATAAAATGATGAAATGGTAATACTAACCATGGGGATTGTATCATGATTTACCGTCAAACCGGTAATCGTTGCATCCCTAGCTGAGACAGGGTAAAACAAAGAGCTCAACAAAGACAAAACAAAGAGTCTCCTTAACAGAGACAGGGTAAGCAGAGAGTTCACTAACCACTGCAGTCAAAACTGTACAGGTTGGAGGCTCAAAGATGAATTATATTTTTGAGGTAGAACATACATCTACAGAGAACTCACAGGTGGGTATCAACAAAAGACTGAGATCTGAGGATCAGGTGGGCTCTGGAGTGAACTCATAGATTGGAAAGCAGTATGTAGCCCAATTGCATATTATAGGTACCACAGTAACAGGGAGAACAATAAAATGACAGAAAGGAGTCTGAAACATTCAGACTGGGAACAATCAAATTGGGCACTGGCCAACAGGCTATGACTTCAGGAGACTACAGTCTAGCATTCATGATTGCTGGAGATTTGGGGGCTTTTGAGATCAGGGGCTGGAGCCAACACCGGAGGGCATTCTGGAGCTGACTCTTTAATGAACTTTAGGGCTGGACATACAGAAAACAGTTTCTTTTTCCTCAACCTCCTCATCTGGGCTGAGCTAAGTGTACATCTTTGACTAAGCTCAGATGACTGAATAAGCTTTGGATTCATGATCTGGAGTAGATTCTGAAGTGAATTATCTAGTGAACTCCAAAAAGGATTGGGGAACATCTGGGAGAAATTCTGAGTCAGGTTCTGGAGTGAGGATGGCTGGTAGCAGGAGAGCTACAGTATAATAGGTTGGAAATTATGTGACATGGTGGGGTTGGTGTTGTCATCCACCTCACCGACTGTGTAAGTTGAGCTCATGCACCTCAGCACCAAATCAAGGGATCGCTCAAGATTCGTGCTAACATCTCCAAAAGGTATGAATAGCCATACTTCTATGTTCAGTCCACTCCAAAATATATACATTAACTGACCCTTAGTGCAAGATGACAAATGGAAGAATTCAATAAATTCTTCCACATACTCTTCTATCCTCCGGCCATGTTGCTAAATTTGTGCATAGCTTGTCCAAAATCAAAGAGGGCATTGCTACTAGAGCCTTACTTCTTTTGGGTCTGGTCTTTCGTCCCAAGGGCGCAATAAGATGACACAAGGGTAACTTCAACAAACTGACATTTATTCAAAGGTGAGTCAATAGAATAAATGTCAAAAGGTGATTTCAATAAATTGTATAAAACACAGCATTGTATCGTGTTGTGTTTTATTGTATTTATTTATTTATAGATAATTTTTCAGGCTGCACAGTAAATCCAAAGTGATGTATATCACAAATGTGACAGCAAAAGCATGGTCACTCTTAGACTTAAGACACACTCTTGGGATTGTTAATAATAATTTGTTTGAGGATCTCAGCATTATATTTGCATTATATGGTTTAATAAGCTCCACCAAGTATTCTGAGGCCATTGCATGCAATGCCTTAAAAACATATGTCAAGACCTTGTATTGATCCTGTAATGCACTGGTAACCAGCCTAATGAGATAACAGTGGGATAAAATGAGTTTTAGCTGAGTAAGATGACTGTACTTTTCTTAACAGAAGCTGACTGAAGTAACTGGTTGGTCTGAAAGCTGAAGATGCCAGAGAACAGCATGACAACAGGTAGTTAGTAATGTTACAAACAATGGCTATAATTCTTTTAACATTTGTTTTTATAACAGTAGACCATACCTCACCCAAAAGGAATAATTAAAAAGTTTAAATGGGTAAATACATATTTGTTATACTTAATTTTTTTTTCTGGCATAATTTTTAAAACACTAGACATTGGCATTGTTGTTAAAACTCTTGACATGCTTATTCTGTGCATTTTGAGCACGTTTTGTGTTAAAGGGTTAGTTCACCCAGATAGCAAAATTATGTAATTAATAACTTACCCTCATGTTGTTTCAAACTCGTAAAACCTCAGTTTATCTTTGGAACACAGTTTAAGATATTTTAGATTTAGTCAGAGAGCTCTCAGTCCCTCCATTGAAGCTGTGTGTACGGTATACTGTCCATGTCCAGAAAGGTAAGAAAAACATCATCAAAGTAGTCCATGTGACATCAGATGGTCAGTTAGAATTTTTTGAAGCATCGAAAATACATTTTGGTCCAAAAATAGCTAAAACGATGACTTTATTCAGCATTGTCTTCTCTTCCGTGTCTGTTGTGTGAGAGAGTTCAAAACAAAGCAGTCTGGATATCCGGTTCGCGAACGAATCATTCAGTTCACCAAATCGAACTGAATCGTTTTAAACGGTTCGCTTCTCTAATACGCATTAATCCACAAATGACTTAAGCTGTTAACTTTTTTTTTATGTGGCTGACACTCCCTCTGAGTTCAAACAAACCAATATCCCTGAGTAATGCATACACTCAAACAGTACACTGACTGAACTGCTGTGAAGAGAGAACTGAAGATGAACAAAATAAAAAAATAAATAAAAAATAAAAACCAATCCTGGCTCAGTTTCATCAATTTGTAGAATATTTTGTATTTTTTATAACTATACATTCACTAGGACCACGCCACAAACAAGCTATGTATGAAACTGGGGAAGAGTAGAAAGCGAATGAAGGGGTCGAGGGAATGGGATGATGGTCAGGTTGATCAGGCATCTTGAATTGATGACTCAGGGAGGGTGGGGGTACCTTCTCAAGCATATATTTAGGCCAGACAATGAGGACCCCCTGATACAACCTGATAGAAATATAATGTGGGATAAGGTTGGCTGAATGGATGAGAAAGGGAGGGAAGGGTGGGTTCGAGAGAATGAGACTAGCAGAGCGGCCCGGTATATATGGAGGTTTTAGAAGTCAGGTGATTGTTTGAGGTGTGGCCCTGCTCCCGAACTTTAGTTAATATCAATTAACTCCATTTCACTAGCTAGGACCATGCAACAAACAAGCTATGAAACTAGGGAAGAGTAGAAAGAAGATGAAGGGGTCGAGGAAATGGGATGATGGTCAAGTTGGTCAGGGTATCTTGAATTGATGGCTCAGGGAGACTCAGGGTGGGGGTACCATCTCTAGCATATATTTAGGCCAGACAATGAGGACCCCCAAAGTTGGGAAGAGCTGAGTTAAGCGTGAGCTCAGAATGCCTGATCATACGGAGAGGATGCAGAGGGTGATTAGTTCAGGCATTAGATGGTTAGCGCAGGTTCTTGTTTTCATAAGCCTTTAGAAGTACAAATATGTGAGAATGAGGGAAGCTGGGCAATCGCAGCCAGAGGTTATTCGTAGGAATAGTTGATCCTTCAAGTAAGTTTAAATGCACGTGGTGATCTGTGGAAGGAATGAGCTCAAGATGTTAAGTTGTAGATAAACGGTGGGTCGGCTGATGGGAAGGAAGCTTTGAGACATTTACAGCCGGAGAGGTATCCTGAAGATCATGCTTGGAGCAAGGCAATTAAGAATGGCTTCTTGGGGAGCCTATTTGGTGTTTGGTCTGTAGTGTGACCAGCAAGAGATGCATGTTTATTCCGGAGCCAAGTCTAACTTCTGAAATGGGAAACGAGATGAAGAGTCAGTTTACGAGATTAAGAGGTCATGGTATGGAGTTGCTCGGAGGAGGAATTGTTGTTGAGTAGATTAAGTGGGCCTATACATGAATTGCATAATTGCCAAACGTAATCATCCCTTGTTTATGGTTTCAATGTCTACTGCATCGTCTGAGCGGATGAGTAGATTTGGACTATTCAAACCCCCAAGGATGTTATGTTATGACAATGGGATACATTTCATAATGCTGCGGAGACTGCTCTTGACTGTGGATTGTAGGAACTGAATTCCGGAGGCTGTTCAGAATCAACCCGACAGTCTCAAGGAGACTGTGGTTGTTAGTAAGAATCCTTTGTAGCTTCTGAAGAGAGACCAACATCCTAGGGCTGCTTCTGCAAATGAAAAAGGCTCACGATGAATTAACGGCACCATCCCAGAAGCCTCACCGGATTCATGATGGATAGGCAAGACTTGGCATTTAGTGGTATCGGCTTTGGCCGGCCAGCTCTATGGCTTGCTAAATGAATGAGTATTCTGTAGTGTGATGAGATGGTTAACGGTTGGAATGAGAGTGTCATGGAGAGAAGATAAGTTGATTGAATTCAGCCTCTTCTGCTAGTGGCCTGTCGACTATGTCAGGTTCTTGATAGGAGTGCGGAGGGGCTTTGCAAGTCCGTCTGCTGGTGTCGTAGGGTTATGAGAGCAGGAGTTTCTCGCATGGCTCCGTCACAGAATGTGCAGGTGTGAAGGTGCCTGCAGTTAGACGAGAGGCAGCCCTTACAGTGGCTGAAGGAAGAGTGGAAGAAAGTATGTTGGGATGAAAGGATGTCTTTGAGTGGGGGGTAGGGGGTTGAGGATGAGGATATAGGAGGGGGGAGGAGGTAGGGGAAGGTAGGGAGAAAGTGCGATTGAGAGGTAAAGAGAGGGTAGAATAGGCTGAAGGAAGGGTGGAAGAAAGGATGTTGGGATGGCGCTGCTGTGGTGGAGCTGTTGAAGCTGTATGATCGTTCACCTGAGGCGCTGTTGTGGTGGTGCTGTTGTAGCTGTATGATTGTTCACCTGAGGTGCTGCTGTGGTGGTGCTGTTGTTAGCTGCAGACTCGACTGCTGAGGCGGTGCCGTGGTGGTGCTGTTGTTAGCTGCAGACTCATCCGCCTGAGGTGCTGCTGTGGTGGTGCTCTTGTAGCTGTATGATCGTTCACCTGAGGCGCTGTTGTGGTGGTGCTGTTGTAGCTGTATGATTGTTCACCTGAGGTGCTGCTGTGGTGGTGCTGTTGTTAGCTGCAGACTCGACTGCTGAGGCGGTGCCGTGGTGGTGCTGTTGTTAGCTGCAGACTTGTCCACCTGAGGCGCTGCCGTGGTGGTGCTGTTGTAGCTGTATGATTGTTCACCTGAGGCGCTGCTTTTGTGGTGCTGTTGTAGCTGTATGATTGTTCACCTGAGGCGCTGCTGTGGTGGTGCTGTTGTTAGCTGCAGACTTGAGGTGCCGACGTGGAGTTTTAATAATGCTATCTGAGCAGAAGTAACAACATTACGAATAGGGATATGCCGGTATCAAATTTTCCTGTTGTGGTTAACTGATAATGCTTTTATCACGAAATACAGTATTATCACGGTATTGAAATTTTGTTTTAAAAAAGTGGTCATAATACAGTATAACAGGTTAAATAACTTTTTTCTTATAACAAAAATAACTAAACATTTAAAACAATAAAGCAACACAGAAAAATATTTAAAAGTTAAATGTTTTACACGTCAAAGTGCAAAAGAACTATAAAAACCAATAGGTATCACTTTACAATAAGACCTCATTAGTTAACCTTAGTTAATGCATTCAACATTCAAGGCAAGGCGAGGCAAGTTTATTTATATAGCACATTTCGTACACAATGGTAATTCAAAACGAAAAGTAATCACAAAAATAAAACAAGCAATTTAAGAACTTGAAAATGATTTGAAAATTGACTTAAAATTAATTTAAGACAGTTTAAAAATAGAAGATGATTTTACATAAAATGTAAAATTTATTCAATAAATGCACAGCTAAACAATGAGCAATAGCTACATTTACTATATAAGTTATTAATGTTTGTTAAAAAATACAAGTCTTAGTTCATGTTAGCTCATTAAATAACACAGGTGGAACTTTCAATTTTAACAATGTGTTATTAAATATTACAATACCTAAGATAAATGAATGTTCGGAATAATTTTTTCATTGGCAGTTTATGTTAACTAATAAAGCCATAATGTAAAGTGTGAATGAACAATAAAAGATCAAAACACTTTCAAACAATATCTAGGGCATTTGTAGTCCAGATAAAAAAAAAAAAAAAAAAATGAATGTTTGAGGATAAATAGCCTATTAAGTCGAAATATTTCAGTAGTTGGCTCTGTAATAAACCGTATAAGGCCGTATTCCTGTAAACAGCTCAAGTTAGGATGGAAAAGGATGTTGGGATGGAAGGATGTTTTTGAGTGGGGTGTGTTGCAAGATGTAGGAAGGCAGGGAGAGAGGTTGGGAGGGAGAGAATGAAAAGAAGATTTGAAAATAGAATTGAAGGTTGAAGGGAGACCGGCTGGTCTGCGTGAGCAAAGACTAGAGAATGCCCAAGACGTGTCACTCCTTTAGTTTTGAATGACGTGAGGGACAGTGAATGGGCATCTGGAATTGAAGTAGCTATAGAAAATTATTAACTGTGAAGAGAGAACTGAAAGATGAACACCGAGCCGAGCCAAATAAAAAACGAAAGATTGACTTGAGTCAAGAACCGTTTCTGTCGGACGCGTCCAATTCGAGAACCGAGGAGCTGATGATACAGCGCATGTGTGATTCAGCGTGAAGCAGACTGACACACAGCACATCTTAACTGAACTGATTCTTTTGGTGATTGATTCTAAACTGATTCTGTGCTAATGTTATGAGCGTGGGTAAACCGAAGGCTTGAATCTAGAGCAATCATCCTGGTCAATCAACTGGATAAAGTCAGTCTTTCGTTCATTATCTGGCTCGGCTCGGTGTTCATCTTCAGTACTCTCTTCACAGCAGTTCAGTCAGTGTACTGTTTGAGTAAATGAATTACTCCGGGACATTGGTTTGTTTTAACTCAGAGGGAGTGTCAGCCACATTAAAAAAGTTAACAGCTTAAGTCATTTGTGGATTAATGCTTATTGGAGACGCGAAACGTTGATGAATGATTCAGTTTGATTTGGTGAACTGGTTCAAAAGGATCCGGTTACACTACACTGCTGTGAACGCGCTCACAGCAGACTGGAAGAGAAGACAATGCTGAATAAAGTCGTAGTTTTCACTATTTTTGGACCAAAATGTATTTTCGATGCTTCAAAAATGTCACATGGACTACTTTGAAGATGTTTTTATTACCTTTCTGGACTTGGACAGTATACCGTACACACACTTTCAGTGGAGGGACAGAAAGCTCTCAGACTAAATCTAAAATATCTTAAACTGTGTTCCGAAGATGAACAGAGGTCTTACTTACGGGTTTGGAATGACATGAGGGTGAGTTTTTAATGACATAATTTCCCTTTTTGGGTGAACTATCCCTTTAAGGATATAGGATGTACTGCGTGTTAGCTTGCTTACTGTGCCCAAGAGCAGTGTTTTGAAGTTCATATGTCTTACTAACAAGGAACCACGCTTCTAACCACAGGCAGAAGGCTGTTTTTCAACCACGTAAGTGTGTGATGCTGTTTACTAATTCTGTAGTTCATTTGAACTCTGGTTTCAGGAAAAGCTGAATTGTACTAGTAACATCAAAACTGCAACAATAGTTGCCTGACATTGCTTTTGCGAAACATACCCTAGAAAAATACTTAAAGCGAATGGTGATATTTAAACAGTCCAAAGGATACAAGTACAGACAATACATAACAAGATCATTAAGATTTTTATACAAATACCATCTTTGAAACAGCATCTGTTTACTTACATGCTATGTGTCCAATGCAGTTTTTCCCTCAGTGTAGCACTACCTATTCTTTGGTGGCTGGCAACCTGAATGAAATACATTCATTTGAAATGTTATTTCATTGTTTAAATAAACCATGCAACAACCATTAAAAAAAGCATCTTGCTTTAGTTTAGCAAATTCCAGAGCTAGAATATTACACAGCCCATACATTCAATTCTTAAAGAGTACTATGCATATTTTCCCAAGTATCTCTGGTTTTTAACCACCATTTTGCCTGAACCCCCATGGGCTACAGCTTTAGGAGTGCAGTTAGATTGTCCTTTTTACATATTCCAGATTCTATAACGAATTATGAAAATATTTAATATCTCACATGCATAATAAGGTATTATTTGTATTTCATAATTACTTGGCCCAGAAATTTCAGGTATTGCGTTAGGGACGAGACAAGGAATCAAACACAAGGTAAAATGGGCTCTTTATTAATAATAAATTAAACATAACATTAAACATAAGACCATAAAACAACAAGCACAGAAGAGGAAACACTGTGAGGGAAGCAAATGGGGATAAATAGGGAAGCAAACAAAGCAGGACAGGTGCAGCAAATGAACCAACAAAGCCCTTAGTATGACTGAAAGAGTGCAGGTCAGAGAACTGGTTTTTATTATACAGTAGGTTATAATGATTAAGAAATCCCTGTTTGATGAAGGTGTCAGTAATGTACCAGTTAGTTGCATGCCAACCACTATTAAAAAAAAAAGAAGAGGAAAAAAATATATATGTGTTAGGTACTCGAAATAATATGGAATGTGAAACATTAAATCAATTTATATATTTATAATGCACGTAAGCTCACAGAGCTGAAGCTGTATGATATTTAGGACGTTCAAAGACTTCAGCATGACAGTTGTGTCTCTAAGCTCATTGATTTCATACTAACAAACAAACTTAACCACAGTCGAGAGGAAGTAAAGGTAAGTTTGTGCTGACCACACATGTAGAGTTTTCTTTTTTCAATTAGTACTATTTTTATTAATAAGTATTAATCTTTAAATTCATACCTGTAAAACATACATTTATCTACACTGTTTTTTTTCTGTTATTCTATTTCCTACTGAAATGTTTGTTCGTTTTGACAGTTTTATTGAAATGAATAAGATGCATAGAATAGGAACTGTGAATCTCTGTGGTAAAATAGGTTCAAGTGAACATTTGCTCATAGTGTTTCGTGTTCATGTTCACTTAGTAAAAGTTTAAACCACCAGCTGAGTGCAAGTGTGTACAGTTGTGTTGTCTGTCAGTGTCTAAACCAGTGGAACATTTCATGTGTCTGAAATATGTCGCATGTAAACCACAAACAAGAGCTGTGCAAAATATAGACATTTCAATATGTACAGAAAACATACAAAACATTTAGTATGCAAGGCAAAAAAATCTCTCTAGTACATTTATTGAGGTTTGTTTCCTTGATTTCCAGCTGCATGACAAATAATAAAATATAAAAATGTAGAACTAGCAGAAAATTCCATGATTTCATGACAATGTTACATACATTAGGAATGAAGAAGTGGAATGTATATTCAGGACTGCCAGCTAATTTATGATCAAGTATTTGTTGCATGAAGTTTCATGAAAGTTGCAACAGCAAAAAGCATTTTTAAGGAACCTCATTTGCCCTGTGGTTTACAATTCTAACTACTAGTGTAAACGTCAGCGCATTTATAATAAAAAAACATGATGATTATCACTATTATATATAAGCAACATCTCCACTCATACCAACCAGAAAAAAAGAAAAGAAAAAAAACTTATATTAACGTCTACTACTCTGCATATTTAGATATGCTGAACTTAAAAAATGTATATGAAAATAACTATAGCTTGTAAAAAAGAAAAAAAAATGATATAAAGGCACAGTTTGTATTTATAATGTATTCTACATCATACATTGGCGGTAGACAATCTTGCTCTGCTCTGGACAAGACCTGGTGTTACCGGCACACATGGAAAAATCTATTTCAGCACACTGAAAGAAGATGATATTATAATATGTAAGACAAAATATACATTCATTCTGTCATCATCGCCAATAAATTCTAACCGTAGATGAAGAGAATTTATTTTACACTTATTTCAGTTTTTAAAACACTTTTTTTTTTTTTTACTTTTTTCAATCACAATCGAGTATTTCATCAAGTCATGTAACAGCACCACATATTAAACATTTCAGTTTATTCAGATAATAAATTTATTCACTGCAAGAATCAGGACATGTATTGGAGGAAAAAACAAGATAATAATTCTTAATTATGCATTTTACCTGTAGATTATTTGAGTCATTTTTACATCTTCCAGTTGCATCAGTGTTGCTCTTCACCAAACCTGAAACAATGAATGAACGATCACTCAATTCATACAGCATGTGTAATATGGTAATGTTTGTGTAGATCTAGAGTCTTGTCTTCTTGTATTTAGTTCAGTGAGATCTGAACATACTCGCAGTAAAAGCAGTACAAACCTATTAATGCAATGATCAGAAGCACATTCAGCAGAACAGATGTGATGATGGTCAGGTTTCTCCATGGTGTCTCCTGTTGTGGAGCATCTTTTGATTCCGTCTGATTCCTGTAGACTGAGTCTGTACAATACGTTTGGTTTTATCAGTCTTTATTCAATTTCAGTCTTTAACAGAACAAAGACACTTCAAAAATATTAGTTATTCATAAATGTGTATAATATATTTATTATTGAAAATCCATCTGAAATGAGAAAGTAACTCACTGCTGATGTAGATTTTGGTGCCGTTGCTGAATTTTTGTGGTTCACTAGTTTTCACACAATAATAAACTCCTAATTCATCAGCGGTGATATTTCTGATGAACAGACTACTGTTAGTTTTCACTGAGTATTTGAGTTTGAAGATGCTGTTTTCATATTTAGCTGCTCCTTCTGTGCTACTGAAAGTGCGTAAGATCAACTCTGGAGGATCTGATGATTTCTGTCTGAACCAGTAAATCTCCTTTATATCAAGATCACAGCTTATAATCACATCAGCTCCTAAAGTTACTGCTGTGTTTGTTAGACTCTCTGTGACTTGAGACCACATGAACAGATCTATGAGACAAATAATTTATTTTATAATTTATTAAGACATTAAATAAAAAGAAACCCCATTTACTGATTCAATATAATATGTGATAAACTCACAGATCTGAAGCTGGATGATCTTCATCGTGTGATCCAGATGAATATCTTCTATTCTGTGATCATTCAAACATCTCTCACTGTGAGCGGAAACACAGTGAAACCTCGAGCACACAGAGAAGAGGAAGTCAGAGCTGGGCTTCTCTGATAGCACTTCAGCCATCTTCAGGTCTGTAACCCGAATGTACTAAAAATGCAGTTGATAAAAAATGTTAAATACAAAAATGAAAAATTGACAGAATTTAAATAACAACAATCCTATGCATTTTGTCAAAAAAATTAATAAAATTCAGTACATTCAGCTTTATGCAAAAATGTTTTATAATATATATATTTTTTTATTTTATATCTTACAAATTCCATAATGACACAGAGAAAAAAATGGTTTTCAAATAAAAGGAAAAGGAGAGAAACTGAATTATCACATTGACATAAGTATTATGCCAGTTGAGGTGCAGCACTGATGCATCACCATTTCTCTGGATCATCCTTACAAACAACTGTGATTAAACATTCAAGAAAAGCATCATGCATTTCAGTTTAGCAATACAGAAAGCTCATATATAGTGGGGAAATTTTTGTTGCACTTTATTTTACAGTATGTGTACTAACATGTACTTATAGTGTACTTTGTACAGTGTATTTATCTAAGAAAGTTCTGGTAATACAAGGTAACATGGGGTAGGGTTAGGTTTAGGGGTAGGTTCAGGGTTAGTACCTAGTTATTACATAGTTATTGTAATTACTTTAATAAGTACATAGTATGTACATGAGGAACAGGACTGTAAAATAAAGTGCTACCAAATTTTTTTTTTATAAAATATTAATAATAATAATAATAATAACAGCTATAGAGAAAGTTCAAAATGTATACTGAATTCTAAACTTTGTCTGTCAGATCCAGAAATAAATAAATTAACCTCCATCTACACAATCTAGAAGGGCACATTTAGGCAAGGGAAGTTTAGTCATTCAGTACATTTATGTACAGTAGTAATTCAAAGTGCTTTACATTGAATCATTTAGGAGAATATAGCAGGTAAGAAATAACTAAGATGTAAAATTGGGTAAAAAAAAAAAAAAAAAAAAGGTTATTAAATCACAGTGTCACTATGCTTTCTGCATAGTGTTTCTGTCATGTGTCTAAGATTTCTATTCATACACTCTATTCATTCTTTTCTGTTGGGTTCAGTGCAGTTTTACCTTCAGTGTAGAACTCCTCATGTTTGTTTGCAGAGCTTGCTTTAGATTGTCACAGATTCACATGACAGACCTCACTAAAATGTGCCACACTTTTGAGAACAGACTGAAATGAATAAAGATAAAAAGACAAACACTAGAGATCCTTCAGAAGAAAATACAGAGCAACAAGTGCTAAACAAAGCCAGGATCTTTACACATTATTATTAAAGCTTTTTTATTATACTTTTGTTACTTTTAGGTACTAATATGAACACTGTTGGTCCTTGATCGCAATAATTTATTCCATTGACACATTTGTATTGTTATTCATATCTCTACCACATGATGCCACTGTAAACTCAATCTGTTTAATCAAGAAAGTGGCGTTTACCTGAAATATGTCCTGTACAGCATTTAGTGAAACATCAATCAATGTTTTATTTATTTCTTTTTTCTTTTTAATATTTATTTGTTGTTGTTGGTTTTTAGCAATGTCATCTGACCCCTTTAAAAATGCTGTTTATAACATTTAGATTTTTGATACACAATGTAGAGCATGCAACTATACATTAAAAAAGTGTCTTTACTAAATTTACCCTGTGTGTAACATATGATTTTTAGACTAAATGTTTATACAGCAATTAGGTTAAGTCAAACAGTTCAAGTATTTAACAAATAGTATTCTTGTGGAAGTTTTGATAACACATTAGGAATTTGCTTGGTTGTTTATTTTTTTCTTTTTCTTTTTTAGAATTGTGGGAGAATGTAGATTTATATTATTATTTTGATATTATTATTTTGATAATCCACTCTCAGTTTATACAGAATTGTGCAGACTTAGCAGATCATTTAACCACATGTCATGTAAACAAATAAAAGACTTTAACTTCAGAAAAAAAGCATTAAAGATGCAGTAAATGGGGCCATTTTTTCCAACCCTAGCAACCCCCCTGGATTCTGTTCCCATCAAACGCTATTTCCACCAACTCTTCTTTAAAGCATGATGACCTTTTTTTCTCATGTCATTGCATTTTCTGCTTCTTTCTTGCTGTGTTGAGCTATATTGTCCAGCTCTAAAGCAACACCAACTGTATCACGTTTTGTAAAAGAGAATTCAAATTATTTCACATTTAATAGCTCAACTGAATGGCTTTTCGATCAAATTTTTGCATCTGTCCTGTGTGCTGCATATTTCTCCTTCGAGACCGCATACATGTGCATCTTAGAGGGAGCATTGGATTCCCAGGGCATCATATAGGGTTGTTCCATGATGTTGAGCAGAGCTGCTCCTCTAGGGAAATCCTCCAAAGTTAGTAGCATGATGGCACCAAACAAGGAAATAAATACATCTTCACTGCCCTCCACTAAGCCCTCACACATCTGGACAAAAAAGACTCAAATGTTAGAATGCTGTTCATAGACTTTAGTTCAGCATTCATCACAATCATCCCTCAGCAGCTAATTCACAAAATGTTCCAGCTTGGGCCAACACATTGCTGTGCTACTGACTGTTGAACTTTCTGACTCTGGGCCTCTGTGACTGGAGCCCTTCCTGGGCTTAAGTGGAGAACAGGATCCCATCCTGGGCATAACTGGGGAACAGGCACTGGAGGAACAGGCTGGACGAGGAAACCAAGGACGGGATCAGCGGAGATGTCGGAGAGAGGAGAGGGGGCAGTTCATCCTCCAGTTCAGATTCCCAGTCCATAAATTCGGCCTGCAGGGGATGGAGCTCCTCTCTGCGGTTACCCTGTCAGTGTCCCTCTCCCTCTAGGCAGACAGTGTTGCCGCCTCACACACCTGGTCTGACATCACGGCTTCTGGCTCCGCAGCAATCCTCAGCTGTCGCTCTATGTGACGATGCCTCGTCGGTCACAGCGGGCTCTGGCTCTCCATCAGCAGTGCACTCTAGCATGCAGGGCTCTGGGTCTGTGCTGGGCTCTGGGATTGGAGTGGACCTGGCGAGATCCTCCATGGGGCAGATGGTGAGAGGTGACCCATTCTCACCAGAGTCCACTCCACAAATGCTGCAAATTCCTCCCGGGGACCATCTTTGGACGATGGCGCTCTGCACGGCGTGTTGAAGCTGGCGTTGTAGAACGCACAGTGCGCGTCATCCGGTTAGGTGGTGAGATGGGCTAGCAACAGGAACTGCCTCGTATGGTCCTCGAGAGAATGTCCTTTCTGCTCCAGCAGGAGAAGGAGGAATTCGGGGCGAAGGAGGGTATCCATGGACACAACACTACGAAAAAAAAGGACTGAGGAAAACCGGAAAATAAACAGAGGGGAGACACTCAATTTAAACTTTTTTTTGGTTGGATCTTCTGTCACGATACACTGCCCGGAAGGAACACTTTAGAGGAAGACACACATGGTAGACCCGACAAAAAACTGAACTGAAAGGACAAGGCTTATAAAGACAGGATAATAACATGTCCTTGTTATTAACGTGTCTAATAACGTGTCCCTGTTAATTTAGTTATTCCATGCACCTGTGGGGAAACACAGGTGCATGGAATAACTAAATTAACAGGGACACGGAACACATATGGATGGAAAACTAGACACACCTGGGAACTAATCAAACCATACACGGGAGACAGAAACTGGACCACAGAGGCAAAAACACACATAAAGATTCCAGGGGTGGGACACCTGGATTCTGTGCCCATCATCCGCTATTTCCACCACTTAATCAAGCCACTCTTCTTTAAAGCATGATGACCTTTTTTTCTCATGTCATTGCATTTTCTAGCCTATTGCTTGCAGCGTTGAGCTATTTTGTCCACAACCATTAAAGTATTAGATTTCCACAGCAATCATTTGGTGAACATCATTCTCTTTCTATGAAACATGCAAACTGCATTCACCAGTTCTATAGCAACACCAATTCTATAGCGTTTTGTAAGAGCATTGCAATTATTTTGCATTTACTAGCTCAACTGAATAGCTTTTCAATCTCACTTTTGCATCTGTCCTGTGTGCTGCATATTTCTCCTGCACGACCGAATACACGCAGGAGAAATATGTGAATATACGAATAGAAGGAGCATTGGATTCCCAGGGCATCATATAGGGTTGTTCCATGATGTTAATCAGAGCTGCTCCTCTAGAGAAATCCTCCAAAGTTAGTAGCATGACGGCACCCAAATCATCGCCTCTGGCCTCCACTAAGCCCTCACACATCTGGACAAAAAAAGACTCAAATGTTAGAATGCTGTTCATAGACTTCAGTTCAGCATTCATCACAATCATCCCTCAGCAGCTAATTCACAAATTGTTCCAGCTTGGCCAACACATTGCTGTGCTACTGGCTGTTGAACTTTCTGACTAGGAGACCTCAGGCAGTACGGGGAAGCAGTAACACATCCAGTCTAAAGCAGACTTTGACTTTGATAGTCTACTGGCTAAAGATAAATAATAGGCTAAATTATAACATTTAAAATTATAAATGAGTTCAAACTGCCCCACCTAATCTTTATGTATTTGTCACGGGACTGAAGAGAGATGAGGCGAGAACTCAAATGCAGGAACGCATGGGCTTTTATTAACAATAAAATAAACAGAATAAACAACAAAAACTACACAGAGGGAGGAAAACAGACAGGCAGACTAGGACAGGGCACAGCATGGCATGGCACAGCAAGGCAACAGGAACATATAACATACACAACAGGAACTATTAACATATAACAACCAACCAGCACAGGACTGCAGACACAAGGAGAATAAATAGGTAGACAAACAAGGAGGGTAATGAGGAGGACACAGGTGGATTAACTGAAACAATAACAAGTAAACAAGACTTGCAGGGTCAGATATAAGACAGGAGAGCACATGGCACTAACAAAAACACAACATCAGCTGCTTGTACTGAAAATAGGTGGGTCCGCGAAACTTGAAACTTCTCAAATGCCTTGGGCCCCCCTTTTGAAGAGGTTCCGGACTGGCAGCCTCTTTTTGGAGAGTCTCTGGAAAGGCAGCCACGATGGAAGGAGACACTGGACTGGTGGCCATCATAGGACGAGACTCTGGAATGGCGACCGTGATGGAACGAGACTCTGGAGTGGCGGCCATGATGGGACTTCTGGCTGCCTCCTGTTGTGGGCTAGAAAGTTCACAAATGCCCAAAAGGATAGGTAGTCCGTGCTGAACCTCCCACAGGTGCTGATTGGCTCATCAAGGGCATAGGTAAACAGGTGTTTCAGAGCTGCATCTTTGTAGTCCAGCCCCTCCGCAGCATTTCTGAACTCCACAGCACATTCCCTCAAGTCAGCCACTCACTGACTCAGGTCGTTTTACCGTGTTCTTCTAAAAAACCCTTAGCTTAAAGTTGAAGTCATTTCAGTGCATTGGAAACAACACAACATACTCAATGTAAATGACATTATTAATGGTAAAGTCTCTGTGGAAAAACAGGATTTGGCATATAAGAACAGAGCTGGAACCTTCCCTGAGAAATGTAGGACTGGAATCTTCTCACTCAAACTCAACAGTTTTCAGTACAATGATACAGGAAAATAAAATCCAATTCCAAAGAAGTTGGGACACTGTACAAATTGTGAGGCACCATCAATGCTGAAAGGTATATCCAAGTTCTAAAACAACATATGCTCCCATCCTTATGTCATCTCTTTCAGGGAAGACCTTGCATTTTCCAACATGACAATGCCAGACCACATACTGCATCAATTACAACATCATGGCTGTGTAGAAGAAGGATCCAGGTACTGAAATGGCCAGCCTGCCGTCCAGATCTTTCAAACATAGAAAAACATTTGGTGCATCATAAAGAGGAAGATGCGACTAAGAAGACCTAAGACAGTTGAGAAACTCTAAGTCTGTATTAGACAAGAATGGGAAAACATTCTGTGATGAGTGGGGCGGGGGCGAGAGCCGTGGGAACAGAGCGAAGCTGGTGGAGTGATTGGAAATGAGTGACACCTGCGACACTCACCAGTCTCGAGTCCCACGGAGGAGATCGGAAGGATACAAAAGAGGAACGACGACAGTGAAGGACAAGAGAGGACCAGGCCTGGGCTTTAGTTTGTGTTTTGCTTTTGTTTGTGTGCGCCAGTCATCCACGAGGGGCTGTCGCGCTCTTTTGTGTTTATTTTATTATTAAAGTTGTATTTGAATGTCCACCGGTTCCCGCCTCCTTCCCGTGAATGTGAAGTTTTGTATGCTGTTACACTGGTGCCGAAACCTAGGAGGAAAGAAGGTGGGAACTGGCCCCACGCTCCACTCGTCACACATTCCTATTCCTGAACTTGAGCAACTTGTCTCCTCAGTCCCCAGACATTTGCAGACTGTTATAAAAAGAAGAGGGGATGCCACACAGTGGTAAATATAGCCTTGTCCCCCCAACTTTTTTTAAATTTGTTGATGCCATGAAATTTAAAATCAACTTATTTTTCCCTTAATATTATACATTTTCTCAGTTTAAACATTTGATATGTCATCTGTTGTATTCTGAATAAAATATTGAAATTTGAAACTTTCATATCATTGCATTTTTAATTTAAAATCAAACAATAACCAATATATAAAAGCTCTTGTTTTTTTATCTTTTAAGTATTAATCTCTAATTCCATACCTTTAATGGTCACACTGTATTTTAAGGTCCGATTCTCTCTAATTAACTATTAACTATGACTTTTGCTTCAGTAAACTCCTAATTTGTTGCTTGTTAATAGTTAGTAAGGCATTTATTCAGTTTAGATATGGATTAGAGAAAAAGAAATCTAAAATATGGTCCTGCAGAATAAGACATTAATATGTGCTTTATGAGTATAAACAGCCAATATGTTAGCAAAATGCATGCTAGTTAATATTGAGAATTGATCCTTAAAATAAACTGTTCAATGCAGAGCCGGATTATCCATAAGGGCACTTGAGCCAGTGCCCAAGGACACCAACCATTCACAACAACTAGGGGGGTACCACATGACACAAGCTTTAAAAATATTTTTCGTAAATTGTTTTATTATTAACTTTAAATTCTTGAAAGACCATACATAACTAGTTTATGAACACTAACTTAACAACAATAATAATAATAATAAATTATAAATAAAAAAGATTACATGACCACTATCAGTCCCCCCCTTCCGTCCCCAATCTGTCAGAGTTGAGTTGGTACACAACAAGTACGCGCAAATGTGTAATTTTTTTAACGGCTACAGAAAATGAATCAAAATGGACAGACATCAATTGGGAGGTTTTCAAAAAGAAAGTTAAAGAAAGACAAGGACGCTAGACGTTTAGCTACAATTCAAAATGTTCCAGGGATCGAACGTTTTTTTTAAACAAGTGAAGAATGAGCTCAGGACGACGATGACACAGAAGCGATTGACTGCACTCTCCCGTGCGACTTATTTATCATTATTTGACATAATGCCGGGGGGGGGGGGGGGGGGGGGGGGCTTTTGAGGGCACGCTGTCTTAATACGGCCCTGGTTCAATGTAGTTTTTGATCTTTGTGGTCAGTGTTACTACTGTTATTCTGTTTCCTACTGAAATTTTTGTTCGTTTTGACAGTTTTATGGAAATTAATGAAATGAACAGAATAAAATGTGTGAAAACAAGTAGTAAATTAGGTCTAGGTGTACATTTGCTCATAGTGTATCATGTTTATGTTCATTTGGTAATAGTTTAAACCACCTGATCCATGCAATAAAGTGTTTAAAGTGTTGTTCATCAAGTGACCAAACCAGTGAAACATTGTATTTACATGAAACAATGCTGTGTGCGTGAACCACGAACAAGAGCTGTGTAGATGTTAGATTTATATATATATATATATATATATATATATATATATATATATATATATATATATTAGTATGCAAGCCAAAAAAAAAAAAAACTTTTAGTAACTTTATTGAGGTTTGTGTCCTTGATTTCCAGTGGTATGACAAATAATAACACACAAAAGCTCCATTTGCTGAAAAGGACAACAGTGTTCTGCTCTCTGCAATGCCCGGTGTTACCAAGACACATGTAAAAATCAATTTCAGCACATTGAAAGAGAAAGATGTTAAATATCAGTGTCCATATACAGTATGTAAGACATGATGTACAGTCAGCCAGTCATTATTGCAAATAAATTATCATGGGATAAAGGGATTTATTTTTCAAGCATGCCAGGTTCTATTATGCTTTTTCACTTTTTGAACTTTAGTTAGTCTGTAATGTTGCTGTTTGAGCATAAAAGAGATCTGCGAATTTACAAAGCTCAAAGTCAACTTCAAAAGGAAATATTTTATTTAACAGAAATTACAAGAATTAATCTATATTTAATTAAATCTATGACATGTTATTGTCACGAATGCGAACAGGAAACGAGAGATCCAAATGCAATTAATGGGGTAATCCAAAAAAACAGGCAAGAGGTCATAACCATAAATCAGTCCAAAACAAGAACCAAGAAAAACACAAGGGAACACGAGAAAGCTGGGTGACGGAAAGCAAGGACTCCATGAAATAGAATGAGACAGGCTGGTATATGGACAGGTGATGACGATGAAAGTGAAGACAGCTGAGTGCAATAACAGGTGTGCAATAACATTGATGAATGGGACAAAGGCTCATGGGTAGTGCCTGCAGTGGGGTGCCTATGGGGAAGTGAGACCACTAGTGGACACTCAGGGAAACACAGACAAGACACTGTGACATTACCTCCTCCTCTAAGGAGCAGCTACTAGATGCTCCACCAAACACAAGAACAAACCAAGGAACACAGAGACCAGGAGGGAGGTGGACTGGTGGAGGATAAGGGGGAGGGACGGAGGGCCAGGTCCATAGAGAGAAACAGAGACAGGAAGTAAAAAAACAAAACAACAACCACAAGGAGACCAGGAGGGAGGTGGACCGGCGGAGGACCAGGGGGAGGGACGGAGGGCCAGGTCCATAGAGGGAAACAGAGAAAAACAAAAACCAAATCAACAACAAAACAAAGAGGCCAGGAGGGAACGGAAAGTTCAGGGGCCCAGGGCAGAGCCGACAGGGCAGGAATCCAGGGTGGATCAGGTGGAACTGGAGCCGTGTGGTCGAGACAGAAGCCCACCAGGTCGGCGCAGAAGACCACCACAGCCATGCGGTCGAGACAGAAGCCCACCAGGGCGGCGCAGAAGACCACCACAGTGTGATCGATGGCACAGGAGAGCAAGTCTGGTTAGGTAAGCCTGAAATATAGAACATGAACAGGTTAAGGGTGGCCTCCGTGGCCCTGATGAAATGGTTGATGGTCTCCATGGCCATGACAGGGCAGGCGGTGAGTTCCTGGATGGCCTCCATGGCCATGACAGGATAGGTCGAGTGCTCAGGAAGTTCAGCTGAGACGTGACGAGGCTCTGGTAGTTAAGCAGAGACGTGAAGAGGCTCTGGTAGTTCAGCAGAGACGTGGAGAGGCTCTGGTAGCTCAGCAGAGACGTGGAGAGGCTCTGGTAGTTCAGCAGAGACGTGGAGTGGCTCTGGTAGTTCAGCAGAGACGTGGAGAGGCTCTGGTAGTTCAGCAGAGACGTGAAGAGGCTCTGGTAGATCCTTGGTGATTTGACTGGGTTCAGGATGATCAACTGTGGCTTGACTTTGCTCATGAGGATCAACGGTGACTTGACTTTGCTCATGAGGATCAACGGTGACTTGACTTTGCTCATGAGGATCAACGGTGACTTGCCTTTGCTCATGAAGAACACTGGTGACTTGTCCTTGCCCATGAAGATCATTGGTGACTTGACTCTTGAGGTCTAACTGTGGTAGTGCTTGACTCATGAGTGTTAATGGTGACTTGACTCGACTCTGTAGGGTCAACGGAGACCTGACTCGACTCTGGAGGGTCAACGGGGACCTGACTCGCGGGGACCTGACTCGACTCTGGAGGGTCAACGGGGACCTGACTCGACTCTGGAGGGTCAACGGGGACCTGACTCGACTCTGGGGGGTCAAGGGGACCTGACTCGACTCTGGAGGGTCAACGGGGACCTGACTTGACTCTGGAGGGTCAACCGGGACCTGACTCGACTCTGGAGGGTCAACCAGGACCTGAATCATGGGGACCTGACTCGACTCTGGAGGGTCAATGGGGACCTGACTCCAGGGACCTGACTCGACTCTGGAGGGTCAACAGGGATCTGACTTGACTCTGGAGGGTCAATGGGGACCTGACTCGACACTGGAGGCTCAACGGGAACCTGACTCGTGGGGACCTGACTCGACTCTGGAGGGTCAACCAGGACCTGAATCATGGGGACCTGACTCGACTCTGGAGGGTCAACCGGGACCTGAATCATGGGGACCTGACTCGACTCTGGAGAGTCAACGGGGACCTGACTTGCGGGGACCTGACTCGACTCCGGGGGGTCAACGGGGACCCGACTCGACTCTGGAGGGTCCACGGTGACCTGACTCAATTCTGGAGGGTCAACGGGGACCTGACTCGACTCTGGAGGGTCAACGGGGACCTGACTCGACTCTGGGGGGTCAACGGGGACCTTACTCGACTCTGGGGGGTCAATGGGGACCTGACTCGACTCTGGAGGGTCAACCGGGACCTGACTCGACTCTGGAGGGTCAACCGGGACCTGAATCATGGGGACCTGACTCGACTCTGGAGGGTCAACGAGGACCTGACTCCTGGGACCTGACTCGACTCTGGAGGGTCAACGGGGATCTGACTTGACTCTGGAGGGTCAATGGGGACCTGACTCGACTCTGGAGGCTCAACGGGAACCTGACTCGTGGGGACCTGACTCGACTCTGGAGGGTCAACCAGGACCTGAATCATGGGGACCTGACTCGACTCTGGAGGGTCAACCGGGACCTGAATCATGGGGACCTGACTCGACTCTGGAGAGTCAACGGGGACCGGACTCGCGGGGACCTGACTCGCGGGGACCTGACTCGACTCCGGGGGGTCAACGGGGACCCGACTCGACTCTGGGGGGTCAACGGGGACCTGACTCGACTCTGGGGGGTCAACGGGGACCTGACTCGACTCTGGGGGGTCAATGGGGACCTGACTCGACTCTGGGGGGTCAACGGGGACCTGACTCGCGGGGACCTGACTCGACTGTGGAGGGTCAGCGGGGACCTGACTTGACTCTGGAGGGTCAACGGGGACCTGACTCGACTCTGGAGGGTCAACGGGAACCTGACTCGTGGGGACCTGCTTGTGCTGTGGCGCTGGGCTGGCGGCCACCTAGTGCTGTGGCGCTGGGCTGGCGGCCATCTTGCGCAGTGGCGCTGGGCTGGCGGCCATCTTGTGCAGTGGCGCTGGGCTGGCGGCCACCTTGTGCTGTGGCGCTGGGCTGGCGGCCACCTTGTGCTGTGGCGCTGGGCTGGCGGTCCTCCTGTCAGGAGACACAGGTCTAGAGTGGGCCATCACACCTGGAGAGACAGGTGTGGCTGGGGGGTCCCACTGAGACCGATGTTGTAATGACCCCCCAAAATCCAGGATCTGCAGCTCCTTCATCTCCCACTCCGGCACAGGGTTATCCAGACAGGCATTAAAAAGGTCTTTAAGTGCCTCATCATTGTACCCCATTCCTACCTCCATGGTCCAGAACATTTGCACCAAACCACCCACCTCACTCCCCTTTTGACGGATGGTGGTTAAGTTCGAAAGTCTCCCCATCCGCTCCTCTATGGTGGCTGGGGAAATACGAAATCCCACACCGCTGGATCTGGGCATGATGGAGTCCTTCTCTCATTAATGCACACAGGAAACGAGAGATCCAAATGCAGTGTTTTAATGGGGTAATCCAAAATCAAATCCAAAAAAACAGGTGTCTACACTTTTATTTACATAATGAACTTTGTTAGATTATAGACAATTACAGCGGTCTATAATACATATTACCAGGGTTTATACAAGCTGCTTAAAATGCCTGTTAATTTCAAATATCATCTCACATAATAATCATTTTTTAAACCACATTGTTTCAGTTACCTTCTGTGTCATTGCTCACAACGCTTCAGTGAGAGGACTGTAAAATAGCAAACAGGGGAAAAAAGGTAAGACTTATTTCGGATCCAGCTAGCAAACTCTGTTGAAGCTGTTGTCATAGCCTAGGCTTTTATTTAGAACAGAAAACAACAAGGGTCCATAGAAAATTTCTGTTTAGGTTTTTTGTAGCAATGCAGCTCAATATCGTTGGACACACAAGTACTGTGGCTCTTTTACCCCAAGGTCAAGCCAACAACAAAGTTATTTCATTAACTTTAGCTTCTAGTTATTATAATTTTTATTATTATGTTTGCTTGGCTCTTGTTTTTGAGAATCATGTGGTTCTGTCTGATTCTTGTAGACTGAGTCTGTACAATATGTTTGGTTTTATCAGTATTTATTTTAACAGAACAAAGACGCTTCAAAAATATTAGTTATTCATAAATGTGTATAGTATATTTATTACGTAATTGTATCGTATGGATTGAACATTTTTTTGTTTCACTAGTTTTCACACAAAAATAAACTCCTAAATCATCAGCGGTGATATTTCTGATGAACAGACTACATTTAGTTTTCACTGAGTATTTGTCTTCAAAGATGCTGTTTTCATATTTATCTTCTTCATATGTGCTACTGTAAGTCCATAAGATCAACTCTGGAGGATCCGGTAACTTCAGTTTGTACCAGTAAATCTCCTCTACATCAAGATTACAGCTTATAATCACAACAGCTCCTAAAGTTACGGCTTGAGACCACATGAACAGACCTAGGAGAGAAAGAAGATAGATAATTATTAAGAAAGATAATCAAAAGAAACCCCATTTAATAACTCAAATCTAATGTGATAAACTCACATATCTGAAGTTGGATGATCTTCATCGTGTGATCCAGATGAATATCTTCTATACTGTGATCATTTAAACATCTCTTACTGTGAGCGGAAACACAGTGAAACCTCAAGCACACAGAGAAGAGGAAGTCAGAGCTGGGCTTCTCTGATAGCATTTCAGCCATCTTCAGGCCTGTAACCTGAATGCACATTCAGAATGCACTAAATGCATTTTTTTTTAAATGTTTAAATAAAAAAAATTTAAATTTGACATATACCTTAAATAACAACAATCCTATGTGTAATTAAGAGTTGTGAATTACAATGCATTTTGTCAAAAAAGAACAATTTAGTACATTCAGCTTTATGCAAAAATGCTTAATTTATATTATTAATATTATTATTTGAAATATTATTTGTTTTCTTATTTTATATTATATCATACAAATTGCATAATGACAAAGAAAAAAAAACAGATTTGGTAATTTACAGCTGTGGTAGAGAGTGTCTACTACAGCAACTCACAATTCAGGCAACCAACTAGACCTCATCTACATGTGCTGTTGCTACATGTTACTTACTCTCGCTGGGAGCCTATCAGACTCCCATTGAGGCACCAGAAATGAAGGCTCAACAGCTCTGGGCAGGGATGCCAAGTCATGCCTTTCATCTGTGAGAGAATGTCCCTTGTGAACAGAGGTGGGTAGAGTACCCAAAAACTGTACTCAAGTAAAAGTAAAAGTACTTCTAGAAATATTTACTCAAGTAAAAGTACTAGTCTGAATAGTTACTTGAGTAAGAGTAAAAGAGTATCGGATAAAAAATCTACTCAAGTAGTTAGTTACTAGTTACTTTGGGTCATATATACGGAACCTATTTTTATTTAGATATATAGATAAAATGTTTGTGTGTTTAAATATATATATTTCATCAGCCTTTACTCCAGTCTTCAATGTCACATAATCCTTCAGAAATCATTCCAATATGTTGATTTACTATCAATGATGTTCTTTTTATCTTTCTATTCATCAAATAATCCTAAACAAAATCTCACAGGTTCCAAAAAAATATTAAGCAGCAAAACTGTTTCCAGCACTGGAAATAAATCAATATATTAGATGTATATTTTGAAGGATCATGACTCTGAAAACTGGAGTAACAGCTGATGAAAATTTGGATTTGCATCACAAAATAAATTATATTTTAAAGTGTGTATTATATATGTATAAATAACCTCTGACACAGAGAAGAGAGAAAACTCCTCACATGACTGCTAAGTTACCGAACATCTGAACATAACAAACCAAATGCACATTGACGGATCTTCTTCTGTCTGCACGCAGAAGTATATTTCTGCAAGCGTAAATATTGTGGAAAATCATAATTAATTGTGTCTAGGCATGGGGGTCATCATGTGACACACAGCAGCCACAACAGCATATTGGCAAATTATTACTAAGCATTATTTATTTTTATTTTTTTCATTTTTATTAGAAACATTCCCAGACGCATGAACTATATAATGAAATTTCTCAATTCTCACATTTCATAGATTGTTTATAATAATAATATGCGATGGTCAAAGTAGCCTAATTATGTAATTTATTATAAAACCCTGTCTGTTTACTTAAGTAACAGATATAGGTGTCATGGCATAACATATTTTTAATAAGACTGACTTTATTTTAAATGTGAATTTAAAATTGAAAGTTAATGTGATATAAAAATTACTATTAATCTTTCATTGTTCAGAAAGAGAGCAAATAACATTTACATTATCAAAGATAATTTTCACTGACAGTCTAGAGTTCAATCACTCTCAGAAACTCCCATTAAAATCACGGAACCTGTTAACACTGTGAAATCAGTATCTTATTTACAGATTCGTACACACATCTGCACTTTGTTGTCTCCAGTCAGCGAGCGAGTGAAGGAAACACTGGCATTTTAGCGATGACTCATCGGAACACCTCTGATTGGCCATTGCATTCAAAAGCTCAACATAATCTTGTGTGATTGGTTATAATGCGCAGCGCTGTAAAAACGCATCTATCTCTGGCTCAGCGCCAGCAAGTGATCACAGATTTTAATTTAGCAGCTGATGATATGACTCGCTGAACGTACTCACGCCGGTGTGATTGTATTAAAAATAATAAAATCTTAATCGGCTATTTTTTCTCTTTTAGAAACTGCATTCAACTTGACTCCCTTCTGTTATAAGTCACACGTACAAAAAACTAATGTCACAGTGGACTGTAATCGAATGTAGCCCAAGTTATTACCTGTTGAACAGTAGACAGCACACGCGGTGTTCATCTAATAAGGATCTCCATCGCAAGCAAATAATAGCCTTTGCAGATTTGCTTTCAATTCAGTGCAGTTCCAGCCACGTTTTCAACGCTGCTGATGTTCTTAAACGTTACAACTCCGAGTGAACCACTTCAGACGCTCAGCGCGCGCGGCAGGGAACTGAACGACTCATTCAAACTGATTCATGAACCAATTCACTCGTTTGCCAATTGGTTTGATCAAGCCTTTGAACAGAATTGACTCAAAAGAATGAATCATTCGAGAGAAAAGTAGACGGCGCGTTTGGAATAAACTGAAGCATTTATAACATTTATTGCATTAAGATAAAGTAACGAGAGGAGCGTCGCCCACAGTAACGAAGTAAAAGTACAGATTTTTCCCAAAAAATTTACTCAAGTAAGAGTAAAAGTACCCATCTTTAATTATACTCCAAAAAGTATCAGTAACCCCAAAAATTTACTCAAGTAAATGTAATGAAGTAAATGTAACTCGTTACTACCCACCTCTGCTTGTGAAGCACACCGGCTTGTGAGGAAGCGGGGAGGGTGGGGCATGCAGGCGCTTAGCTGACGTGACACTGCCCAAACATGCTGAAAAAGATCTGCTGCCCCTCTGTTTTTTCCTCTTAGGGGAGGAGAAAGACAGGATGGCCTGGCGGGGGAATCACCATAATAAAAAAAAGGCGACCCATAAGCGTAGACGAGAGAGACCCATGCTCTCGCAGAAAGAGCATGAGCCATCAGCAAACGCATACACTTCATGGGCAGGCGGCGCTTTTGCTGTGTCTGTCTTCATCGTGCAAGAGTTCCTTGCACTAACCACACTCATGGCACGACATTTGCAACAACACACGCTGAAATTGCTCTTAAAAATTTGCTCTTTTTCTCCAGATGCTGGATGCCTGCAGAGATTGCTTACGTCACTGTCTCGGCTTCTTCCACGGGTTGAGCAGAGCTGGAGCTTCTTCCACGGCTTCTTCTTGAAAAGAAGAGTCAGCGAAAAGATGATCCTCGTCATTGAAGGAGAATAATCGGGTGAATGGCGTTGCGGGTCAACTTATATAGCGGCCGGCCCCGCCCCTCCTGGCGGGTTGAAGCGCCATTGGTTTGTGGAGTTTCACAAATGTGAACAAATCAGGCTTCAGCAGAACGGAAAAGAGGAGTTTACCAATACATAATGAGAGTAAACCTTTCGAAAGGGAACAACACTTTTGTGTTGTTGCACTGAACAAAGGCACTTTGAATGGCTAACAGCTAACTTCCGGGCGCTGCTCTGTGGCGACCTGCTGTGTGTTTCACGTGCGCTGTTTGAGTTGTTTGTTTGCTGAGTGACTGTCGTTGTTTTTTACTTCATTATTTTATTTTGGCTGCTGACGTGGTGCATAATCCGTAACAATGGAGTTTCATGGATGGATTGTGGCAATTGTCATCTGGATTTTAAGTATTAATTTAATTTGTGCACTAAATGCCGAAAACGCCGCCGGCGGGGTTGTTCGGTATAGCCGTGAATTTTTACTCCAGTATAGTAAATATGCGGAGACAACATCTCATCGACGCATACCAAGTTATTTGCAACCTTCACAAGACAAGATTACTCAATCAAAAAGGAACCGGAGACGAGGAAAGAGAGGTGGGATCCGCCAGAGACTAAAAAGAATGGGAAGAAAATTACCCCTGCCCACAACATTATTAATGAATGCCCAGTCCCTGAGGGGTAAAATGGACGAATTAACAGCAAATCTACGGTACTTTCATGAATATAGGAATGCTTGTGTGTTAGCAATCACAGAAACATGGCTGAATGAGAGTACCCCGTCAAGCGAGGTTGAACCAACTGGCTTCACGGTGTATCGAATGGATCGTGACTCGGATATCACGGCTAAGTCGCGTGGCGGTGGAGTTTGCTTTCTCATTAGGGACAGCTGGTGTAAACAAGTGGTGGTAAGAGAATCTCTCTGTACTCCTGATATCGAACTAATGAGTGTATCACTCAGACCATTCTATCTTCCTCGCGAGTTCCCACAGCTGTTTTTTACTGTCGTCTATATACATCCGCTGGCAAATTCAACTAAAGTCTCCGATGTGTTATATCAACTTTCACAAAGACTTGATACTCTGTCTCCAGATGCTCCCAAATTTATCTTAGGAGATTTTAATAACTGTTCCTTAAAAAACTGTTTGAGAACTTATTACCAGTATGTGAACTGTTGCACCAGGAAAAATAAGACACTGGATAAGTGTTATGGCAACGTTAAAGATGCCTTTTCTGCCTCGACGTTACCTCCCTTGGGTAAATCCGATCACAGCGTTGTTAATCTTCGACCAAAGTATCAAAGACTTCTTGAAAGAGAAAAGCCTCAGATTAAGACTGTAAAGATTTGGAATGAAGAGAGTATTATGTGCCTTCAAGGATGTTTTGATTGTACTTTGTGGGACACATTTGAATCACCTGATCTGGACACTCACACAAATGTGGTATCTGATTACATAAATTTTTGTGTGGAGTCAGTTCTACCCACGAAAACGTATAAATTATTTCCAAATAATAAACCATGGGTATCAAAGGAACTTAAACAACTGATAAATAAGAAGAAGGTAGCATATTATAATAATGATGTTTTAGCTAAAAGGGACATTCAAAGGGAAATTAAAAGACAAATTAAGGTAGATAAGGCCCTATATAAACAAAAAATTGAGGCTAAAATGTCACAAGGAAATTCAAAACAGGCATGGCAAGGTGTTAGGATGATGATCAGTGTACCACATAAAAGTCAAGGAAAACATAATGCAAATACGACGATCACAGATGGCAAAAGTGGGGAACTGGAGCTAGCAAATAGGTTAAATAATTTTTTTTCACGTTTTGAAGGAAATAGTGAGAACACTAACAGTGATGAGGAAACTTTATTTACATTTTCATCAACTAATAACTTTATCATCAAAGAGGCGGATGTAAAGAAAATGTTTAAGAGTTGTAATATACATAAGAGTCCCGGGCCTGACAGCATCTGTGGACGAGTATTAAAAAACTGTGCTGAGCAACTATCCACGGTTTTTACTTCACTTTTCCAAGGATCTTTAGATCGATGCATAGTACCAACTATCTGGAAAACTTCAACTATCATACCCTTTCCTAAAATCAATAAACCACTAGAGCTCAGTGATTATCGACCAATTGCACTGACCTCTTTGGTGTTTAAAAGCTTTGAAAGGCTTGTTAAAAGGTATGTAGTGTCAAAAACCCAGCATCTACTGGACCCTTTACAATTCGCCTATCAGTCTAACAAGGGAGTAGATGATGCAATTTTAACATTGTTGCATATTGTTAATTCGCATCTTGAAGATTCCAAAAACCATGTGAGAATCCTATTTGCTGATTTTTCATCGGCCTTTAACACTATATTGCCAATGGTGTTGGTCGAAAGATTAACCACAGAGTTTAACCTGGATGGGGGATTGGTTATGTGGTTGTGGGATTTTTTAAGGAATAGAGTACAAAGAGTGAGAGTGGGTGGATCAATGTCAGAGAAACAAATTACTAATGTCGGATCCCCACAAGGCTGTGTCCTATCACCTATATTGTTTATATTGTACACAAATCACTGTATAAGTGCACACCCAGGCAGATTTTTTATCAAATTTGCAGATGATACTGCATTAGTCAGTCTCCTAAAGGGGGACGAGGACAGTCATGGACCTGTTTTAAATTAATTTATTTCTTGGTGTGACATGTCAAATCTTAAGTTAAACATTTTTAAAACAAAGGAGATGTGTATTGACTTTAGGAAGGAGTCTTCAGTGAGTGTAACCACTATCAAAGGAGAACCAATACAAAGTGTTGATGAGTACAAATATCTTGGGGTCATCTTTGATCATAAGCTGAGGTGGGATAAATGGACAGAGGCTGTGAACAAAAAAGGACAGCAAAGACTCTACTTCCTTAGGAAGATGTTGTCATTTAATGTAAACATCTCAATTCTTAGACTTTTTTATAATTCTTTTATTGAAAGTGTTTTTACATTCTGTATCACTTGCTGGTTTGGAAATGCCACAGTGAAACAAAAGAGCTCAATTAGGAAAGTTTTAAGCACGGCGAGCAAACTAATTGGTATCCCTTTGAGAGGTCTAGAACAAATTTATCTTAACAGATGCCACAGTAAAGCAACAAAAATCACAGCAGACAGTAGGCCCCCTCTGTTTGATGAATTTGAGAGATTACCTTCTGGGCGAAGGTACAGGATGCCAGCAATGTTTAAAAATAGGGGGAAAAACTCCTTTCTGCCACAGGCAGTTAAACTGTTGAACAAGGGTAATGCTGCGTACTGAGCGGGTCTCAGTGATGATTTGTATATTTATTGGTTTTATTCTCTTCTTGTATCATGTGACGTGTATTGTCGGTGCTGTATGTGAGCATGTGAAACGCAAGCAACAAAAATTTCCCTAAGGGGATAATAAAGTACAATCAATCAACAAACACGATCAATGTTTTTTTTTAACACAACAACGAGTGACACGAGTGCTACTTTCCAATGCATAAATACTGGGATAGCTCATGCAAATCACGGTGCAGTTATTGGATTAGATTGGATTAGAGTCCTTTGTCATGTATAGTGTTAGCTTCTTCATGAATAATGGGAGCTCAACCCAATGACATAAATGTGTAATGTCAGCCACGCAGCCCATGGGTACTCAAATGAATCAGGTTTATGTCACATGCCTTGAATGTAACTTTTTAAACCAGATGAACGAAATGGTCCCAAAAAGCCCAAAAATTACCAGTTTTCACTTTGTAATATATTTTGTGACAGCTATTACTGTTTTAACCAATGTGCAACGTATATATCTGTTAACATCTCAAAAAAATTTTTTTGGGGTTTCATGTTCCTTTAACAATGGCCCAAGTGGCCATGTCCACACAGGATGTCTGGCTTGAGATCTGGAGGGCCGGCTGAGAGACTGATTCAGAGGCTAGTTTCAACAGACCTAATGAGAAGGTCAACAGACCTAGTGAGTTCAGAAATGGCCTCTTTGGCTGAGACTAGGAATGTAACGGTATGAAAATTTCTTATCACGATTGTAGTGACCAAAATGATCATGTTTATCGGTATTATCACTGTACTGTACTGTTATAATGTGCTGGAGATGTTAAAAAAAGGTACGTACACATAAATCACTTAACCAAGTTTAATATTTAAAAATCAACACACAACAAATAAAATTACTTTTTGTTTGCATAATCACTAAAACAATAGCATTACCAATGATGTCCGGATTTTAAATGACAACTTGTCTGACAACAGTTTAATAGCATTCAAGATTTCAAGACTGAGATATTTAATGTAAATGTTCAAATAAAGCTTTGAAAAAGTATAGTAAAAAGGTAAACCTCACATTTCAGCCTTAAAATAAAGAAAAGATATGTGAAAATTATAATTTCTTAATAAACCTAATAAACTTAATAAACAATATTGCTATTAAGAACACTTCCTTTAGGTCAGCAGTTCTCAATTCCAGTCCTCCCAGCTCTGCATATTTCACATGGCTGTCTCTGCTAACACACCTGACTCAGATCATCAGCTTGTTAGAAGTGAGCTTTGTGCATGAACTGTTCACATTGATATGGTCCCTATATTGTGTTCCTTGCTCCCTACTCTGTTGAAGTTTACCTCACTTCGGAAAAATGCATTCATGAATTTGCACTGCGCTACGTCTTCACACACGGACATTTAAATTCACGTCTTGCACCAGAGTAGCCTATGTGACCAGAGTGGAGCGGCAACAATTTCCCCTCCGCGCTCCAAGTATTCAAAAATCACTCCGCTCCTGGTTCACCATTTCATGCTCCTCACTCCACTGATCAGAAACACAGCTCGGCAGATAAATTATTTCACTATGCTTGAAAAAATTGTTTTGTTCAGAAATTATATTAAACAAAAAATAAATGCATAATACTAGAAGATTAACATGGTTTATTGGAACACTACAATTAGCCCAAGTCCATATTAAATGATTAATTGGCTGCTCTCAAAGACACCCCTATCTACTATGGCAAAGCTGAGGGTAGTCCCTTCTGAGGGTAGAAAATGTTATAACTTTTCAGTTTTTCTTCATTCCTGAATGTATGCGCATGATCTGTAGGCTACATTATGTGCAAGTTTGTGTGCTCCCTCCATGTGCAGCAATGTAGCAGCAAATTAGTTTCGAGCGGAGATTAACAAACTGTACAACTTACAACATGCTTTAACCTCGCACGCTCGTCCCTAATTACAGTATGTTAAGTGCATGAATTGGCATAATTTGTGCTTGTTGACTTTCAAAAAATATGCTCATAGCTCCAGACAAAATCACGTCGCTTCCCTCACATACTCTGTCTCACACACTTCAATGCACTTTGAATGGAACATATAGCCTACAGTACGTTTGATTCGATCTGGAATCATGGCGGAATATCCTGCGATGTCCACTTCACAGGGCACTTAAGTTTGAATAGAACAAATGAAGACAGTCAAAACCTTCAGAGGTACATTCATATAATTAATTAGTTCATTTGAATAATTCCCTTAGCATTCTTTTACAACCTCCCAGCTTTCTGCCCTGTTTTGACTTAAAACGAAACTACTCTGCTGTGCACACCTAAGACTCTTACTGAAAACTGTGCTTTATGCTGGACACTATTCATTTATCGCCAGTTGTTCAAATCGCAGTAATCTAATATGGTTTTAATGATAATAAAATGATGAAATGGTAATACTAACCATGGGGAATTTTATCATGATTTATCGTCAAACCGGTAATCGTTGCATCCCTAGCTGAGACAGGGTAAACAAAGAGCTCAACAAAGACCAAACAAAGAGTCTCCTTAACAGAGACAGGGTAAGCAGAGAGTTCACTTACCACTGCAGTCAAAACAGTACAGGTTGGAGGCTCAAAGATGAATTATATTTTTGAGGTAGAACATACATCTACAGAGAACTCACAGGCGGGTATCAACAAAAGACTGAGATCTGAGGATCAGGTGGGCTCTGGAGTGAACTCATAGACTGGAAAGCAGTATGTAGCCCAATTGCACATTATAGCTACTGCAGTAACAGGGAGAACAATAAATGACAGAAAGGAGTCTGAAACATTCAGACTGGGAACAATCAAATTGGGTACTGGCCAACAGGCTATGACTTCAGGAGACTACAGTCTAGCATTCATGATTACTGGAGATTTGGGGGCTTTTTTTTAGATCAGGGGCTGGAGCCAACACCGGAGGGCATTCTGGAGCTGACTCTTTAATGAACTTTAGGGCTGGACATACAGAAAACAGTTTCTTTTTCCTCAACCTCCTCATCTGGGCTGAGCTAAGTGTACATCTTTGACTGAGCTCAGATGATTGAATAAGCTTTGGATTCATGATCTGGAGTAGATTCTGAAGTGAATTATCTAGTGAACTCCAAAAAGGATTCGGGAACATCTGGGAGAAATTCTGAGTCAGGTTCTGGAGTGAGGATGGCTGGTAGCAGGAGAGCTACAGTATAATAGGTTGGTAATTATGTGACATGGTGGGGTTGGTGTTGTCATCCACCTCACCGACTGTGTAAGTTGAGCTCATGCACCTCAGCACCAAATCAAGGGATCGCTCAAGATTCGTGCTAACATCTCCAAAAGGTATGAATAGCCATACTTCTATGTTCAGTCCACTCCAAAATATATCCATTAACTGACCCTTAATGCAAGATGACAAATGGAAGAATTCAATAAATTCTTCCACATACTCTTCTATCCTCTGGCCATGTTGATAAATTTGTGCATAGCTTGTCCAAAATCAAAGAGGGCATTGCTACTAGAGCCTTACTTCTTTTGGGTCTGGTCTTTCGTCCCAAGGGCTCAATAAGATGACACAAGGGTAACTTCAACAAACTGACATTTATTCAAAGGTGAGTCAATAGAATAAATGTCAAACGGTGATTTCAACAAATTGTATAAAACACTTAGCATTGTATCGTGTTGTGTTTTATTGTATTTATTTATTTATAGATCATTTTTCAGGCTGCACAGTAAATCCAAAGTGATGTATATCACAAATGTGACAGCAAAAGCATGGTCACTCTTAGACTTAAGACACACTTTTGGGATTGTTAATAATAATTTGTTTGAGGATCTCAGCATTATATTTGCATTATATGGTTTAATAAGCTCCACCAAGTATTCTGAGGCCATTGCATGCAATGCCTTAAAAACATATGTCAAGACCTTGTATTGATCCTGTAATGCACTGGTAACCAGCCTAATGAGATAACAATGGGGTAAAATGAGTTTTAGCTGAGTAAGATGACTGTACTTTTCTTAACAGGAGCTGACTGAAGTAACTGGTTGGCCTGAAAGCTGAAGATGCCAGAGAACAGCATGACAACAGGTAGTTAGTAATGTTACCCCTCTTTCACCACACAAGTGTGAGCTGTGCATGAGCAGCGCGTCCACGCAACTACATTGTCACTGCAGCAGCAAACTCTCGCGAGTATTCACACTGGAAGCGTATAAGTACAGCATCACAGCAGAGGCTGCATAGTGTGTTCAGCAGACAGTATAACCATTTCAAACAATGGCTATAATTCTTTCAACATTTGTTTTTATAACAATACACCTACACCATACCTCACCCAAAACGATTAATTAAAAAGTTTAAATGGGTAAATACATATTTGTTACACAAAGCTCACTTCTAACAAGCTGATGATCTGAGTCAGGTGTGTTAACAGAGAGAGCCATGTGAAATATGCAGAGCTGGGAGGACTGGAATTGAGAACTGCTGACCTAAAGGAAGTGTTCTTAATAGCAATGTTGTTTATTAAGTTTATTAAGTTTATTAGGTTTATTAAGAAATTATAATTTTGACATATCATTTCTTTATTTTAAGGCTGAAATGTGAGGTTTACCTTTTTACTATACTTTTTCAAAGCTTTATTTGAACATTTACATTAAATATCTCAGTCTTGAAATCTTGAATGCTATTAAACTGTTGTCAGACAAGTTGTCATTTAAAATCCGGACATTATTGGTAATGCTATTGTTTTAGTGATTATGCAAACAAAAAGTAATTTTATTTGTTGTGTGTTGATTTTTAAATATTAAACTTGGTTAAGTGATTTATGTGTACGTACCTTTTTTTAACATCTCCAGCACATTATAACAGTACAGTACAGTGATAATACCGATAAACATGATCATTTTGGTCACTACAATCGTGATAAGAAATTTTCATACCGTTACATTCCTAGTCTCAGCCAAAGAGGCCATTTCTGAACTCACTAGGTCTGTTGACCTTCTCATTAGGTCTGTTGAAACTAGCCTCTGAATCAGTCTCTCAGCCGGCCCTGCAGATCTCAAGCCAGACATCCTGTGTGGACATGGCCACTTGGGCCATTGTTAAAGGAACATGAAACCCAAAAATAATTTTTTTGAGATGTTAACAGATATATACGTTGCACATTGGTTAAAACAGTAATAGCTGTCACAAAATATATTACAAAGTGGAAACTATTTTTTTTTTTCTGGCATAATTTTTAAAACACTAGACATTGGCATTGTTGTTACAACTCTTGACATGCTTATTCTGTGCATTTTGAGCATGTTTTGTGTTAAAGGGTTAGTTCACCCAGATAGCAAAATTATGTAATTAATAACTTACCCTCATGTTGTTTCAAACCCGTAAGACCTCCGTTTATCTTTGGAACACAGTTTAAGATATTTTAGATTTAGTCCGAGAGCTCTCAGTCTCTCCATTGAAGCTGTGTGTACAGTATACTGTCCATGTCCAGAAAGGTAAGAAAAACATTATCAAAGCAGTCCATGTGACATCAGATGGTCAGTTAGAATTTTTTGAAGCATCGAAAATACATTTTGGTCCAAAAATAGCAAAAATGACGACTTTATTCAGCATTTTCTTCTCTTCCGTGTCTGTTGTGTGAGAGAGTTCAAAACAAAGCAGTCTGGATATCCGGTTCGCGAACAAATCATTCAGTTCACCAAATCGAACTGAATCGTTTTAAACGGTTTCACTTCTCTAATACGCATTAATCCACAAATGACTTAAGCTGTTAACTTTTTTTTATATGGCTGACACTCCCTCTGAGTTCAAACAAACCAATATCCCGGAGTAATGCATGCACTCAAACAGTACACTGACTGAACTTCTGTGGAGAGAGAACTGAAGATGAACAAAATCAAAAAATAAATAAAAAATAAAAACCAATCCTGACTCAGTTTCATCAATTTGTAGAATATTTTTTATAACTATACATTCACTAGCTAGGACCACGCCACAAACAAGCAAGAAGAGTAGAAAGCGAATGAAGGAGTCGAGGGAATGGGATGATGGTCAGGTTGATCAGGGCATCTTGAATTGATGGCTCAGGGAGGGTGGGGGTACCTTTTCAAGCATATATTTAGGCCAGACAATGAGGACCCTCTGATACAACCTGATATAAATATAATGTGGGATAAGGTTGGCTGAATGGATGAGAAAGGGAGGGAAGGGTGGGTTCGAGAGAATGAGACTAGCAGAGCGGCCCGGTATATATGGAGGTTTTAGAAGTCAGGTGATTGTTTGAGGTGTGGCCCTGCACCCGAACTTTAGTTAATATCAATTAACTCCATTTCACTAGCTAGGACCACGCCACAAACAAGCTATGAAACTGGGGAAGAGTAGAACGAGGATGAAGGGGTCGAGGAAATGGGATGATGGTCAGGTTGATGGCTCAGGGAGACTCAGGCTGGGGGTACCATCTCTAGCATATATTTAGGTCAGACAATGAGGACCCCCAAAGTTGGGAAGAGCTGAGTTAAGCGTGAGCTCAGAATGCCTGATCATACGGAGAGGATGCAGAGGGTGATTAGTTCAGGCATTAGATGGTTAACGCAGGTTCTTGTTTTCGTAAGCCTTTAGAAGTACAAATATGTGAGAATGAGGGAAGCTGGGCGATCGCAGCCAGAGGTTATTCGTAGGAATAGTTGATCCTTCAAGTAGGTTTAAATGCACGTGGGGATCTGTGGAAGGAATGAGCTCAAGATGTTAAGTTGTAGATAAACAGTGGGTCGGCTGATGGGAAGGAAGCTTTGAGACATTTACAGCCGGATAGGTATCCTGAAGATCATGCTTGGAGCAAGGCAATTAAGAATGGCTTCTTGGGGAGCCTATTTGGTGTTTGGTCTGTAGTGTGACCAGCAAGAGATGCATGTTTATTCCGGAGCCAAGTCTAACTTCTGAAATGGGAAACGAGACGAAGAGTCGGTTTACGAGATTAAGATTTAGTTGCTCGGAGGAGGAATTGTTGTTGAGTAGATTAAGTGGGCCTATACATGAATTCCATAATTGCCAAACATAATCATCCCTTGTTTATGGTTTCAATGTCTACTGCATCGTCTGAGCGGATGAGTAGATTTGGACTATTCAAACCCCCAAGGATGTTATGTTATGACAATGGGATACATTTCATAATGCTGTGGAGACTGCTCTTGACTGTGGATTGTAGGAACTGAATTCCGGAGGCTGTTCAGAATCAACCCGACAGCCACCATATTAACTGCTGAAGTCTATTTAGGGTGTTGCATCAGTATACAGTTGGATGCAGCCGGGATGAGAGATGTAGATTAGTGTGGATATCCTCATTATGGAGGAGCAGATGAAGGTGCAACTATCTGAAGTCTTCGAGGAGGTGAAGAACTTAATGAGAATGTGGTTGTTAGTAAGAATCCTTTGTAGCTTCTGAAGAGAGACCAACATCCTAGGGCTGCTTCTGCAAATGAAAAAGGCTCACGATGAATTAACGGCACCATCCCAGAAGCCTCACCGGATTCATGATGGATAGGCAAGACTTGGCATTTAGTGGTATCGGCTTTGGCCGGCCAGCTCTATGGCTTGCTAAGTAAATGAGTATTCTGTAGTGTGATGAGATGGTTAACGGTTGGAATGAGAGTGTCATGGAGAGAAGATAAGTTGATTGAATTCAGCCTCTTCTGCTAGTGGCCTTTCGACATTTACATTTACATTTAATCATTTAGCAGACGCTTTTATCCAAAGCGACTTACAAATGAGAACAATAGAAGCAGTCAGGTCAACAAGAGAACAACTACAGTATACAAGTGCCATGACAAGTCTCAATTAGTCTACTATAGAACACATAGCCAGGTTTTTTTTTATAAATGAAAAGACAAGAAAAGGAAAAGTGCTAGTGTTAGTTGGTTAAGTGCAGGCAATAAAAGATGAGTCTTTAGATGTTTCTTGAAAATGAGTAAAGACTCAGCTGTACGAATTGAGAGTGGGAGGTCATTCCACCAGCTGGGCACAGTCCAGGAAAAGGTCCGTGAGAGTGATTTTGAACTTCTTTGGGATGGCACCACAAGGCGTCGTTCATGTGCAGAGCGCAAACTTCTGGAGGGCACATAAGATTTAACCAGTGAGTTTAGGTAAGTTGGTGCCGTGCCAGTGGTCGTCTTGTAGGCAAGCATCAGTACCTTGAATTTGATGCGAGCAGCTACTGGTAGCCAGTGTAACCTGATGAGGAGAGGAGTAACGTGAGCTTTTTTCGGCTCATTGAAGACAACCCTCGCTGCTGCATTCTGGATCAACTGCAGAGGCTTGACAGTACATGCAGGAAGGCCCGCCAGGAGAGCATTACAATAGTCCAGTCTGGAGAGAACAAGAGCTTGGACAAGAAGTTGGGATGCTTGCTCTGACAGGAAGGGTCTAATCTTCCTAATGTTGTATAAGGCAAACCTGCAGGATCGGTCGTTGTAGCAATGTGGTCTGTGAAGCTTAACTGATGATACATCACAACTCCTAGGTTTCGTAGTACCATTTCATAGTAATGGTTGATGAGCCCAGCTGTATAGAGAAGTTGTGATGAAGCAATGGGTTAGCTGGAATCACCAGGAGTTCTGTCTTCGTAAGGTTAAGCTGAAGGTGATGCTCATTCATCCAGCTAGAAATGTCACTCAGACAGGCTGAAATGCGAGCAGCTACTGCCGGGTCGTCTGGCTGGAATGAGAAGTAGAGTTGGGTGTCATCAGCGTAGCAGTGATAAGAAAAGCAATGCTTCTGAATGACAGATCCTAATGATGTCATGTAGATGGAGAAGAGAAGTGGTCCAAGTACTGAGCCTTGAGGAACCCCAGTAGTGGTGTGACTCTGAAATATCACACCTCCAAGACACACTGAAGGATCTGTCAGAGAGGTAGGACTTAACCCACAGGAGTGCAGTTCCAGAGATGCCCATCTTTCTGAGGGTGGACAGGAGAATCTGGTGATTAAGAGTGTCAAAAGCAGCAGACAGGTCCAGTAAGATGAGTACTGAGGATTTTGAAGCTGCTCTTCCTAGTCGCAGGGCTTCAGTAACCGAGAGCAGAGCAGTCTCAGTTGAGTGGCCACTTTTGAAGCCAGATTGGTTGCTGTCCAGGAGGTTGTTCTGTACAAGGAACATAGAAAGCTGGTTGAACACAGCTCGCTCAAGTGTCTTTGCAATGAATGGAAGAAGGGATACCGGTCTGTAGTTTTCAAGAAGCGCTGGATTTAGAGATGGTTTCTTGAGCATTGGGCTTACCCGCGCCTGCTTGAATGCTGAGGGAAATGTTCCAGAGTGAAGAGAGGAGTTGATAATGTGAGTAAGCGAAGGTATGACTGAAGAAGAGATCGCTTGAAGGAGGTGAGTGGGGATCGGATCAAGTGGACAAGTAGTAGGATAATTGGACAGGAGAAGTTTGGAGACGTCCATCTCTGAGAGTGGGGAGAAGGAGGAGAAAGAGTGTGCGTCGGTCATTGTGAAGTTGTCCTCAGTCTGTGGTGTGGAGAATTGGTCACTGATGGATCTTGTCTTATTTGTGAAGAAAGCTGCAAAGTCGTCCGCTGTAAGAGTCGATGGAGGAGGTGGTGGCGGCGGATTAAGAAGAGAAGAGAAAGTCTTGAAGAGTGTCCGAGCGTCACAACATTTCTTAATTTTTTGTGGTAGTAGGATGCTTTAGCCATGAAGACATTTGCAGAGAAGGAAGAGAGGAGAGACTGATACACACTGAGGTCGGTAGAGTTTCTTGATTTCTGCCATTTCCTCTCTGCAGCCCTGAGTTTAGAGTGATGTTCACGGAGAACCTCGGTCAGCCAGGGGGCAGATGGGGCGGTGCGTGCTGGTCTAGACAACAGTGGGCAAAAGTTGTCCAAGCAAGATGTTAAAGTAAGCAAAAGAGTGTCCGTAGCGCTGTTCGTGTCCAGAGCAGAAAACTGAGAGAGTGCAGGAAGTGAGGACGAAACCACAGAAGATAGGCGAGATGGAGAGAGTGAGCGTAGGTTCCGTCGAAAGGTGACCTGCGTTGGAGTGTGAGGAACTTCAGGAGTAAGTGCTAGGTTAGCAGTAATGAGGAAGTGGTCTGAGGTGTGCAGTGGAGCAACTGAAGAGTTGTCCACAGAGCAACAGAGCGTGTAGATGAGGTCCAGTTGGTTGCCTGATTTGTGAGTCGCTGTAGTAGACACTAGCTTGAGATCAAATGAGGTGAGCAGAGTTTTGAAGTCAGCAGCCTGGGGCTTATCTAGGTGGATGTTGAAGTCACCAAGCAGTACCAGAGGAGTACCATCTTCAGGAAAGTTTGATAGCAGCACATCCAACTCCTCCAAAAAGTTTCCCAATTGACCTGGGGGACAATAAATGACCACAAAGTGGATTTTAACAGGGTGGGTTACAGTAATGGCATGTGATTCAAATGAACCAGTACCTGTAGGTGATGGCTGAAGATCAAATTTCCATTCTTTTGATATAAGGAGACCCGTACCTCCACCCCTCCCAGTGGTACGAGGAGTGTGGGAACAAGTGAAATTAGTGGAGAGGGCTGCAGGGGTGGCAGTATCTTCAGGTTTGATCCAAGTCTCAGTCAGTGCCATGAGGCTGCGACCGGAATGAGTAGCAAGAGAAGAAATGAAGTCTGCTTTGTTAACTGCAGACTGGCAGTTCCAGAGACCAACTGGAATAGAGAGCATAGTAGTAGAGGTTAGAGGGACAGGCCGTAGGTTTGTCAGACAGGCTTTTCTGCGACGTACATTGCATGCTCTCTGAGTGTTAGTAGTGATAGTAGAGATCTGAAAGCACATAGTGACTACAAGTGTAAGAGATATTTGAGAACAAGGTATACAAAAAGTAAAGAAAGAGGAGAAACGCAATACTCAAGTGCCCTGTCAGTGTCCTTGCTCGGTGGAGTCGCGCAGGTAGAGTCGATTGTCTTTACACTCGTCGGTCTTTACACGAGGAGGGCTCACACGAGGGCTGCCGCGGTGAAACCTAACGCTTTTGTATTTGCCTTATTACCTGTGATTGAAGTCAGCTGGCCACGCCTCACTATTTAGCAGATCGAAACTGGGCAGTCGCGCGAAAGGCAAACGCAAAACCAAGCGCCACTTTCAGCACGTATTTACCAGGGTAAGACACACACAATTTAAACCAAAAACTTTCCTAGCAATGACGATCACACAGTAGTCTAATGAGAAAACAACACAAAACACTCACAAGCTGCTGTCCTTCTCTGTTGCTCGATTGTTTCTTCTGACAAGTGCTTGCAAAACAACTAATTAAGTACTTTCACTGGCTTTGGCCACGCCTCACTATTTAGCAGATCGAAACTGCGCAGTCGCGCGATAGGCAAACACAAAACCAAGCGCCACTTTCAGCACGTATTTACCAGGGTAAGACACACACAATCTAAACCAAAAACTTTCCTAGCAATGACGATCGCACAGTAGTCTAATGAGAAAACGACACAGAACACTCACAAGCTGCTGTCCTTCTCTGTTGCTCGACTGTTTCTTCTGACAAGTGCTTGCAAAACAGCTAATTAAGTATGTCAGGTTCTTGATAGGAGTGCGGAGGTGCTTTGCAAGTCAGTCTGCTGGTGTCGTAGGGTTATGAGAGCAGGAGTTTCTGGTATGGCTCCATCACAAAATGCGCAGGTGTGAAGGCGCCTGCAGTTAGACGAGAGGCAGCCCTTACAGTGGCTGAAGGAAGAGTGGAAGAAAGTATGTTGGGATGAAAGGATGTCTTTGAGTGGGGGGTAGGGGGTTGAGGATGAGGATATAAGAGGGGGGAGGAGGTAGGGGAAGGTAGGGAGAAAGTGCAATTAAGAGGTAAAGAGAGGGTAGAATAGGCTGAAGGAAGGGTGGAAGACAGGATGTTGGGATGGCGCTGCTGTGGGGGAGCTGTTGAAGCTGTATGATTGTTCACCTGAGGTGCTGCCGTGGTTGTGCTGTTATAGCTGCAGACTCATCCGCCTGAGGCGCTGCTGTGGTGGTGCTCTTGTAGCTGTATGATCGTTCACTTGAGGCGCTGTTGTGGTGGTGCTGTTGTAGCTGTATGATTGTTCACCTGAGGCGCTGCTGTGGTGGTGCTGTTGTTAGCTGCAGACTCGACTGCTGAAGCGGTGCCGTGGTGGTGCTGTTGTTAGCTGCAGACTTGTCCACCTGAGGCGCTGCGGTGCTGTTGTAGCTGTATGATTGTTCACCTGAGGCCCTGCTGTTGTGGTGCTGTTGTAGCTGTATGATTGTTCACCTGAGGCGCTGCTGTGGTGGTGCTGTTGTTAGCTGCAGACTCGACCACTGAGGCGCTGCTGTGGTGGTGCTGTTGTTAGCTGTGTGATTGTCCACCTGAGGTTGCCGACGTGGAGTTTTAATAATCCTATCTGAGCAGAAGTAACAACATTACGAGTAGGGATATACCGGTATCAAATTTTCCTGTTGCAGTTAACTGATAATGCTTTTATCACGGTATACAGTATTATCACGGGTTTTAAAAAAGTGGTCATAATACAGTATAACAGGTTAAATAACTTTTTTTCTTTTAACAAAAATAACTAAACATTTAAAACAATATAGCAACACAAACATATATAAAAGTTAAATGTTTTACACATTAAAGTGCAAAAGAACTATAAAAACCAATAGGTATCACTTTACAATAAGACCTCATTAGTTAACCTTAGTTAATGCATTCAACATTCAAGGCAAGGCGAGGCAAGTTTATTTATATAGCACATTTCGTACACAATGGTAATTCAAAACGAAAAGTAATCACAAAAATAAAACAAGCAATTTAAGAACTTGAAAATGATTTGAAAATTGACTTAAAATGAATTTAAGACAGTTTAAAAATAGAAGATGATTTTACATAAAATCAAATCAAAATGAATTGCATTCAATAAATGCACAGCTAAACAATGAGAAATAGCTACATTTACTATAGAAGTTATTCATCTTTGTTAAAAAATACAAGTCTTAGTTCATGTTAGCTCATTAAATAACACAGTTGCAACTTTCAATTTTAACAATGTGTTATTAAATAGTGGAATACCTAAGATAAATGAATGTTCAGAATAATTTTTTCATTGGCAGTTTATGTTAACAAATGAAGCCATAATGTAAAGTGTGAATGAACAATAAAAGATCAAAACACTTTCAAACAATATCTAGGGCATTTGTAGTCCAGATTAAAAAAAAAAAAAAAATGAATGTTTGAAGATAAATAGCCTATTAAGTCGAAATATTTCAGTAGTTGGCTCTGTAATAAACCGTATAAGGCCGTATTCCTGTAAACAGCTCAAGTTAGGATGGAAAAGGATGTTGGGATGGAAGGATGTTTTTGAGTGGGGTGTGTTGCAAGATGTAGGAAGGCAGTGAGAGAGGTTGGGAGGGAGAAAATGAAAAGAAGATTTGAAAATAGAATTGAAGGTTGAAGGGAGACCGGCTGGTCTGCGTGAGCAAAGACTAGAGAATGCCCAAGACGTGTCACTCCTTTAGTTTTGAATGACGTGAGGGACAGTGAATGGGCATCTGGAATTGAAGTAGCTATAGAAAATTATTAACTGTGAAGAGAGAACTGAAGATGAACACCGAGCCGAGCCAAATAAAAAGTCAAGAACCGTTTCTGTCGGACGCGTCCGATTCGTGAACCGAGGAGCTGATGATAAAGCGCATGTGTGATTCAGCGTGAAGCAGACTGACACACAGCACATCTGAACTGAACTGATTCTTTTGGTGATTGATTCTAAACTGATTCTGTGCTAATGTTATGAGCGTGGGTAAACCGAAGGCTTGAATCAAGAGCAATCATCCTGGTCAATCAACTGGATAAAGTCAGTCTTTCGTTCATTATCTGGCTCGGCTCGGTGTTCATCTTCAGTTCTCTCTTCACAGCAGTTCAGTCAGTGTACTGTTTGAGTAAATGAATTACTCCGGGACATTGGTTTGTTTTAACTCAGAGGGAGTGTCAGCCACATTAAAAAAGTTAACAGCTTAAGTCATTTGTGGATTAATGCTTATTGGAGACGCGAAACATTTAAAATGATTCAGTTTGATTTGGTGAACTGGTTCAAAAGGATCCGGTTACACTACACTGCTGTGAACGCGCTCACAACAGACTGGAAGAGAAGACAATGCTGAATAAAGTCATGGTTTTCAGTATTTTTGGACCAAAATGTATTTTCGATGCTTCAAAAATGTCACATGGACTACTTTGAAGATGTTTTTATTACCTTTCTGGACTTGGACAGTATACCGTACACACACTTTCAGTGGAGGGACAGAAAGCTCTCAGACTAAATCTAAAATATCTTAAACTGTGTTCCGAAGATGAACAGAGGTCTTACTTACGGGTTTGGAATGACATGAGGGTGAGTTTTTAATGACATAATTTTTCTTTTTGGGTGAACTATCCCTTTAAGGATATAGGATGTACTGCGTCTTAGCTTGCTTACTGTGCCCAAGAGCAGTGTTTTGAAGTTCATATGTCTTACTAACAAGGAACCACGCTTCTAACCACAGGCAGAAGGCTGTTTTTCAACCACGTAAGTGTGTGATGCTGTTTACTAATTCTGTAGTTCATTTGAACTCTGGTTTCAGGAAAAGCTGAATTGTACTAGTAACATCAAAACTGCAACTATAGTTGCCTGACATTGCTTTTGCGAAACATACCCTAGAAAAATACTTAAAGCGAATGGTGATATTTAAACAGTCCAAAGGATACAAGTACAGACAATACATAACAAGATCATTAAGATTTTTATACAAATACCATCTTTGAAACAGCATCTGTTTACTTACATGCTACTGTGTGTGTCCAATGCAGTTTTTCCCTCAGTGGAGCACTACTCATTCTTTGGTGGCAGGCAACCTGAACGAAATACATTCATTTGAAATGTTATTTCATTGTTTAAATAAACCATGCAACAACCATTAAAAAAAGCATCTTGCTTTAGTTTAGCAAATTCCAGAGCTAGAATATTACACAGCCCATACATTCAATTCTTAAAGAGTACTATGCATATTTTCCCAAGTATCTCTGGTTTTTAACCACCATTTTGCCTGAACCCCCATGGGCTACAGCTTTAGGAGTGCAGTTAGATTGTCCTTTTTACATATTCCAGATTCTATAACGAATTATGAAAATATTTAATATCTCACATGCATAATAAGGTATTATTTGTATTTCATAATTACTTGGCCCAGAAATTTCAGGTATTGCGTTAGGGACGAGACAAGGAATCAAACACAAGGTAAAATGGGCTCTTTATTAATAATAAATTAAACATAACATTAAACATAAGACCATAAAACAACAAGCACAGAAGAGGAAACACTGTGAGGGAAGCAAATGGGGATAAATAGGGAAGCAAACAAAGCAGGACAGGTGCAGCAAATGAACCAACAAAGCCCTTAGTATGACTGAAAGAGTGCAGGTCAGAGAACTGGTTTTTATTATACAGTAGGTTATAATGATTAAGAAATCCCTGTTTGATGAAGGTGTCAGTAATGTACCAGTTAGTTGCATGCCAACCACTATTAAAAAAAAAAGAAGAGGAAAAAAATATATATGTGTTAGGTACTCGAAATAATATGGAATGTGAAACATTAAATCAATTTATATATTTATAATGCACGTAAGCTCACAGAGCTGAAGCTGTATGATATTTAGGACGTTCAAAGACTTCAGCATGACAGTTGTGTCTCTAAGCTCATTGATTTCATACTAACAAACAAACTTAACCACAGTCGAGAGGAAGTAAAGGTAAGTTTGTGCTGACCACACATGTAGAGTTTTCTTTTTTCAATTAGTACTATTTTTATTAATAAGTATTAATCTTTAAATTCATACCTGTAAAACATACATTTATCTACACTGTTTTTTTTCTGTTATTCTATTTCCTACTGAAATGTTTGTTCGTTTTGACAGTTTTATTGAAATGAATAAGATGCATAGAATAGGAACTGTGAATCTCTGTGGTAAAATAGGTTCAAGTGAACATTTGCTCATAGTGTTTCGTGTTCATGTTCACTTAGTAAAAGTTTAAACCACCAGCTGAGTGCAAGTGTGTACAGTTGTGTTGTCTGTCAGTGTCTAAACCAGTGGAACATTTCATGTGTCTGAAATATGTCGCATGTAAACCACAAACAAGAGCTGTGCAAAATATAGACATTTCAATATGTACAGAAAACATACAAAACATTTAGTATGCAAGGCAAAAAAATCTCTCTAGTACATTTATTGAGGTTTGTTTCCTTGATTTCCAGCTGCATGACAAATAATAAAATATAAAAATGTAGAACTAGCAGAAAATTCCATGATTTCATGACAATGTTACATACATTAGGAATGAAGAAGTGGAATGTATATTCAGGACTGCCAGCTAATTTATGATCAAGTATTTGTTGCATGAAGTTTCATGAAAGTTGCAACAGCAAAAAGCATTTTTAAGGAACCTCATTTGCCCTGTGGTTTACAATTCTAACTACTAGTGTAAACGTCAGCGCATTTATAATAAAAAAACATGATGATTATCACTATTATATATAAGCAACATCTCCACTCATACCAACCAGAAAAAAAGAAAAGAAAAAAAACTTATATTAACGTCTACTACTCTGCATATTTAGATATGCTGAACTTAAAAAATGTATATGAAAATAACTATAGCTTGTAAAAAAGAAAAAAAAATGATATAAAGGCACAGTTTGTATTTATAATGTATTCTACATCATACATTGGCGGTAGACAATCTTGCTCTGCTCTGGACAAGACCTGGTGTTACCGGCACACATGGAAAAATCTATTTCAGCACACTGAAAGAAGATGATATTATAATATGTAAGACAAAATATACATTCATTCTGTCATCATCGCCAATAAATTCTAACCGTAGATGAAGAGAATTTATTTTACACTTATTTCAGTTTTTAAAACACTTTTTTTTTTTTTTACTTTTTTCAATCACAATCGAGTATTTCATCAAGTCATGTAACAGCACCACATATTAAACATTTCAGTTTATTCAGATAATAAATTTATTCACTGCAAGAATCAGGACATGTATTGGAGGAAAAAACAAGATAATAATTCTTAATTATGCATTTTACCTGTAGATTATTTGAGTCATTTTTACATCTTCCAGTTGCATCAGTGTTGCTCTTCACCAAACCTGAAACAATGAATGAACGATCACTCAATTCATACAGCATGTGTAATATGGTAATGTTTGTGTAGATCTAGAGTCTTGTCTTCTTGTATTTAGTTCAGTGAGATCTGAACATACTCGCAGTAAAAGCAGTACAAACCTATTAATGCAATGATCAGAAGCACATTCAGCAGAACAGATGTGATGATGGTCAGGTTTCTCCATGGTGTCTCCTGTTGTGGAGCATCTTTTGATTCCGTCTGATTCCTGTAGACTGAGTCTGTACAATACGTTTGGTTTTATCAGTCTTTATTCAATTTCAGTCTTTAACAGAACAAAGACACTTCAAAAATATTAGTTATTCATAAATGTGTATAATATATTTATTATTGAAAATCCATCTGAAATGAGAAAGTAACTCACTGCTGATGTAGATTTTGGTGCCGTTGCTGAATTTTTGTGGTTCACTAGTTTTCACACAATAATAAACTCCTAATTCATCAGCGGTGATATTTCTGATGAACAGACTACTGTTAGTTTTCACTGAGTATTTGAGTTTGAAGATGCTGTTTTCATATTTAGCTGCTCCTTCTGTGCTACTGAAAGTGCGTAAGATCAACTCTGGAGGATCTGATGATTTCTGTCTGAACCAGTAAATCTCCTTTATATCAAGATCACAGCTTATAATCACATCAGCTCCTAAAGTTACTGCTGTGTTTGTTAGACTCTCTGTGACTTGAGACCACATGAACAGATCTATGAGACAAATAATTTATTTTATAATTTATTAAGACATTAAATAAAAAGAAACCCCATTTACTGATTCAATATAATATGTGATAAACTCACAGATCTGAAGCTGGATGATCTTCATCGTGTGATCCAGATGAATATCTTCTATTCTGTGATCATTCAAACATCTCTCACTGTGAGCGGAAACACAGTGAAACCTCGAGCACACAGAGAAGAGGAAGTCAGAGCTGGGCTTCTCTGATAGCACTTCAGCCATCTTCAGGTCTGTAACCCGAATGTACTAAAAATGCAGTTGATAAAAAATGTTAAATACAAAAATGAAAAATTGACAGAATTTAAATAACAACAATCCTATGCATTTTGTCAAAAAAATTAATAAAATTCAGTACATTCAGCTTTATGCAAAAATGTTTTATAATATATATATTTTTTTATTTTATATCTTACAAATTCCATAATGACACAGAGAAAAAAATGGTTTTCAAATAAAAGGAAAAGGAGAGAAACTGAATTATCACATTGACATAAGTATTATGCCAGTTGAGGTGCAGCACTGATGCATCACCATTTCTCTGGATCATCCTTACAAACAACTGTGATTAAACATTCAAGAAAAGCATCATGCATTTCAGTTTAGCAATACAGAAAGCTCATATATAGTGGGGAAATTTTTGTTGCACTTTATTTTACAGTATGTGTACTAACATGTACTTATAGTGTACTTTGTACAGTGTATTTATCTAAGAAAGTTCTGGTAATACAAGGTAACATGGGGTAGGGTTAGGTTTAGGGGTAGGTTCAGGGTTAGTACCTAGTTATTACATAGTTATTGTAATTACTTTAATAAGTACATAGTATGTACATGAGGAACAGGACTGTAAAATAAAGTGCTACCAAATTTTTTTTTTATAAAATATTAATAATAATAATAATAATAACAGCTATAGAGAAAGTTCAAAATGTATACTGAATTCTAAACTTTGTCTGTCAGATCCAGAAATAAATAAATTAACCTCCATCTACACAATCTAGAAGGGCACATTTAGGCAAGGGAAGTTTAGTCATTCAGTACATTTATGTACAGTAGTAATTCAAAGTGCTTTACATTGAATCATTTAGGAGAATATAGCAGGTAAGAAATAACTAAGATGTAAAATTGGGTAAAAAAAAAAAAAAAAAAAAGGTTATTAAATCACAGTGTCACTATGCTTTCTGCATAGTGTTTCTGTCATGTGTCTAAGATTTCTATTCATACACTCTATTCATTCTTTTCTGTTGGGTTCAGTGCAGTTTTACCTTCAGTGTAGAACTCCTCATGTTTGTTTGCAGAGCTTGCTTTAGATTGTCACAGATTCACATGACAGACCTCACTAAAATGTGCCACACTTTTGAGAACAGACTGAAATGAATAAAGATAAAAAGACAAACACTAGAGATCCTTCAGAAGAAAATACAGAGCAACAAGTGCTAAACAAAGCCAGGATCTTTACACATTATTATTAAAGCTTTTTTATTATACTTTTGTTACTTTTAGGTACTAATATGAACACTGTTGGTCCTTGATCGCAATAATTTATTCCATTGACACATTTGTATTGTTATTCATATCTCTACCACATGATGCCACTGTAAACTCAATCTGTTTAATCAAGAAAGTGGCGTTTACCTGAAATATGTCCTGTACAGCATTTAGTGAAACATCAATCAATGTTTTATTTATTTCTTTTTTCTTTTTAATATTTATTTGTTGTTGTTGGTTTTTAGCAATGTCATCTGACCCCTTTAAAAATGCTGTTTATAACATTTAGATTTTTGATACACAATGTAGAGCATGCAACTATACATTAAAAAAGTGTCTTTACTAAATTTACCCTGTGTGTAACATATGATTTTTAGACTAAATGTTTATACAGCAATTAGGTTAAGTCAAACAGTTCAAGTATTTAACAAATAGTATTCTTGTGGAAGTTTTGATAACACATTAGGAATTTGCTTGGTTGTTTATTTTTTTCTTTTTCTTTTTTAGAATTGTGGGAGAATGTAGATTTATATTATTATTTTGATATTATTATTTTGATAATCCACTCTCAGTTTATACAGAATTGTGCAGACTTAGCAGATCATTTAACCACATGTCATGTAAACAAATAAAAGACTTTAACTTCAGAAAAAAAGCATTAAAGATGCAGTAAATGGGGCCATTTTTTCCAACCCTAGCAACCCCCCTGGATTCTGTTCCCATCAAACGCTATTTCCACCAACTCTTCTTTAAAGCATGATGACCTTTTTTTCTCATGTCATTGCATTTTCTGCTTCTTTCTTGCTGTGTTGAGCTATATTGTCCAGCTCTAAAGCAACACCAACTGTATCACGTTTTGTAAAAGAGAATTCAAATTATTTCACATTTAATAGCTCAACTGAATGGCTTTTCGATCAAATTTTTGCATCTGTCCTGTGTGCTGCATATTTCTCCTTCGAGACCGCATACATGTGCATCTTAGAGGGAGCATTGGATTCCCAGGGCATCATATAGGGTTGTTCCATGATGTTGAGCAGAGCTGCTCCTCTAGGGAAATCCTCCAAAGTTAGTAGCATGATGGCACCAAACAAGGAAATAAATACATCTTCACTGCCCTCCACTAAGCCCTCACACATCTGGACAAAAAAGACTCAAATGTTAGAATGCTGTTCATAGACTTTAGTTCAGCATTCATCACAATCATCCCTCAGCAGCTAATTCACAAAATGTTCCAGCTTGGGCCAACACATTGCTGTGCTACTGACTGTTGAACTTTCTGACTCTGGGCCTCTGTGACTGGAGCCCTTCCTGGGCTTAAGTGGAGAACAGGATCCCATCCTGGGCATAACTGGGGAACAGGCACTGGAGGAACAGGCTGGACGAGGAAACCAAGGACGGGATCAGCGGAGATGTCGGAGAGAGGAGAGGGGGCAGTTCATCCTCCAGTTCAGATTCCCAGTCCATAAATTCGGCCTGCAGGGGATGGAGCTCCTCTCTGCGGTTACCCTGTCAGTGTCCCTCTCCCTCTAGGCAGACAGTGTTGCCGCCTCACACACCTGGTCTGACATCACGGCTTCTGGCTCCGCAGCAATCCTCAGCTGTCGCTCTATGTGACGATGCCTCGTCGGTCACAGCGGGCTCTGGCTCTCCATCAGCAGTGCACTCTAGCATGCAGGGCTCTGGGTCTGTGCTGGGCTCTGGGATTGGAGTGGACCTGGCGAGATCCTCCATGGGGCAGATGGTGAGAGGTGACCCATTCTCACCAGAGTCCACTCCACAAATGCTGCAAATTCCTCCCGGGGACCATCTTTGGACGATGGCGCTCTGCACGGCGTGTTGAAGCTGGCGTTGTAGAACGCACAGTGCGCGTCATCCGGTTAGGTGGTGAGATGGGCTAGCAACAGGAACTGCCTCGTATGGTCCTCGAGAGAATGTCCTTTCTGCTCCAGCAGGAGAAGGAGGAATTCGGGGCGAAGGAGGGTATCCATGGACACAACACTACGAAAAAAAAGGACTGAGGAAAACCGGAAAATAAACAGAGGGGAGACACTCAATTTAAACTTTTTTTTGGTTGGATCTTCTGTCACGATACACTGCCCGGAAGGAACACTTTAGAGGAAGACACACATGGTAGACCCGACAAAAAACTGAACTGAAAGGACAAGGCTTATAAAGACAGGATAATAACATGTCCTTGTTATTAACGTGTCTAATAACGTGTCCCTGTTAATTTAGTTATTCCATGCACCTGTGGGGAAACACAGGTGCATGGAATAACTAAATTAACAGGGACACGGAACACATATGGATGGAAAACTAGACACACCTGGGAACTAATCAAACCATACACGGGAGACAGAAACTGGACCACAGAGGCAAAAACACACATAAAGATTCCAGGGGTGGGACACCTGGATTCTGTGCCCATCATCCGCTATTTCCACCACTTAATCAAGCCACTCTTCTTTAAAGCATGATGACCTTTTTTTCTCATGTCATTGCATTTTCTAGCCTATTGCTTGCAGCGTTGAGCTATTTTGTCCACAACCATTAAAGTATTAGATTTCCACAGCAATCATTTGGTGAACATCATTCTCTTTCTATGAAACATGCAAACTGCATTCACCAGTTCTATAGCAACACCAATTCTATAGCGTTTTGTAAGAGCATTGCAATTATTTTGCATTTACTAGCTCAACTGAATAGCTTTTCAATCTCACTTTTGCATCTGTCCTGTGTGCTGCATATTTCTCCTGCACGACCGAATACACGCAGGAGAAATATGTGAATATACGAATAGAAGGAGCATTGGATTCCCAGGGCATCATATAGGGTTGTTCCATGATGTTAATCAGAGCTGCTCCTCTAGAGAAATCCTCCAAAGTTAGTAGCATGACGGCACCCAAATCATCGCCTCTGGCCTCCACTAAGCCCTCACACATCTGGACAAAAAAAGACTCAAATGTTAGAATGCTGTTCATAGACTTCAGTTCAGCATTCATCACAATCATCCCTCAGCAGCTAATTCACAAATTGTTCCAGCTTGGCCAACACATTGCTGTGCTACTGGCTGTTGAACTTTCTGACTAGGAGACCTCAGGCAGTACGGGGAAGCAGTAACACATCCAGTCTAAAGCAGACTTTGACTTTGATAGTCTACTGGCTAAAGATAAATAATAGGCTAAATTATAACATTTAAAATTATAAATGAGTTCAAACTGCCCCACCTAATCTTTATGTATTTGTCACGGGACTGAAGAGAGATGAGGCGAGAACTCAAATGCAGGAACGCATGGGCTTTTATTAACAATAAAATAAACAGAATAAACAACAAAAACTACACAGAGGGAGGAAAACAGACAGGCAGACTAGGACAGGGCACAGCATGGCATGGCACAGCAAGGCAACAGGAACATATAACATACACAACAGGAACTATTAACATATAACAACCAACCAGCACAGGACTGCAGACACAAGGAGAATAAATAGGTAGACAAACAAGGAGGGTAATGAGGAGGACACAGGTGGATTAACTGAAACAATAACAAGTAAACAAGACTTGCAGGGTCAGATATAAGACAGGAGAGCACATGGCACTAACAAAAACACAACATCAGCTGCTTGTACTGAAAATAGGTGGGTCCGCGAAACTTGAAACTTCTCAAATGCCTTGGGCCCCCCTTTTGAAGAGGTTCCGGACTGGCAGCCTCTTTTTGGAGAGTCTCTGGAAAGGCAGCCACGATGGAAGGAGACACTGGACTGGTGGCCATCATAGGACGAGACTCTGGAATGGCGACCGTGATGGAACGAGACTCTGGAGTGGCGGCCATGATGGGACTTCTGGCTGCCTCCTGTTGTGGGCTAGAAAGTTCACAAATGCCCAAAAGGATAGGTAGTCCGTGCTGAACCTCCCACAGGTGCTGATTGGCTCATCAAGGGCATAGGTAAACAGGTGTTTCAGAGCTGCATCTTTGTAGTCCAGCCCCTCCGCAGCATTTCTGAACTCCACAGCACATTCCCTCAAGTCAGCCACTCACTGACTCAGGTCGTTTTACCGTGTTCTTCTAAAAAACCCTTAGCTTAAAGTTGAAGTCATTTCAGTGCATTGGAAACAACACAACATACTCAATGTAAATGACATTATTAATGGTAAAGTCTCTGTGGAAAAACAGGATTTGGCATATAAGAACAGAGCTGGAACCTTCCCTGAGAAATGTAGGACTGGAATCTTCTCACTCAAACTCAACAGTTTTCAGTACAATGATACAGGAAAATAAAATCCAATTCCAAAGAAGTTGGGACACTGTACAAATTGTGAGGCACCATCAATGCTGAAAGGTATATCCAAGTTCTAAAACAACATATGCTCCCATCCTTATGTCATCTCTTTCAGGGAAGACCTTGCATTTTCCAACATGACAATGCCAGACCACATACTGCATCAATTACAACATCATGGCTGTGTAGAAGAAGGATCCAGGTACTGAAATGGCCAGCCTGCCGTCCAGATCTTTCAAACATAGAAAAACATTTGGTGCATCATAAAGAGGAAGATGCGACTAAGAAGACCTAAGACAGTTGAGAAACTCTAAGTCTGTATTAGACAAGAATGGGAAAACATTCTGTGATGAGTGGGGCGGGGGCGAGAGCCGTGGGAACAGAGCGAAGCTGGTGGAGTGATTGGAAATGAGTGACACCTGCGACACTCACCAGTCTCGAGTCCCACGGAGGAGATCGGAAGGATACAAAAGAGGAACGACGACAGTGAAGGACAAGAGAGGACCAGGCCTGGGCTTTAGTTTGTGTTTTGCTTTTGTTTGTGTGCGCCAGTCATCCACGAGGGGCTGTCGCGCTCTTTTGTGTTTATTTTATTATTAAAGTTGTATTTGAATGTCCACCGGTTCCCGCCTCCTTCCCGTGAATGTGAAGTTTTGTATGCTGTTACACTGGTGCCGAAACCTAGGAGGAAAGAAGGTGGGAACTGGCCCCACGCTCCACTCGTCACACATTCCTATTCCTGAACTTGAGCAACTTGTCTCCTCAGTCCCCAGACATTTGCAGACTGTTATAAAAAGAAGAGGGGATGCCACACAGTGGTAAATATAGCCTTGTCCCCCCAACTTTTTTTAAATTTGTTGATGCCATGAAATTTAAAATCAACTTATTTTTCCCTTAATATTATACATTTTCTCAGTTTAAACATTTGATATGTCATCTGTTGTATTCTGAATAAAATATTGAAATTTGAAACTTTCATATCATTGCATTTTTAATTTAAAATCAAACAATAACCAATATATAAAAGCTCTTGTTTTTTTATCTTTTAAGTATTAATCTCTAATTCCATACCTTTAATGGTCACACTGTATTTTAAGGTCCGATTCTCTCTAATTAACTATTAACTATGACTTTTGCTTCAGTAAACTCCTAATTTGTTGCTTGTTAATAGTTAGTAAGGCATTTATTCAGTTTAGATATGGATTAGAGAAAAAGAAATCTAAAATATGGTCCTGCAGAATAAGACATTAATATGTGCTTTATGAGTATAAACAGCCAATATGTTAGCAAAATGCATGCTAGTTAATATTGAGAATTGATCCTTAAAATAAACTGTTCAATGCAGAGCCGGATTATCCATAAGGGCACTTGAGCCAGTGCCCAAGGACACCAACCATTCACAACAACTAGGGGGGTACCACATGACACAAGCTTTAAAAATATTTTTCGTAAATTGTTTTATTATTAACTTTAAATTCTTGAAAGACCATACATAACTAGTTTATGAACACTAACTTAACAACAATAATAATAATAATAAATTATAAATAAAAAAGATTACATGACCACTATCAGTCCCCCCCTTCCGTCCCCAATCTGTCAGAGTTGAGTTGGTACACAACAAGTACGCGCAAATGTGTAATTTTTTTAACGGCTACAGAAAATGAATCAAAATGGACAGACATCAATTGGGAGGTTTTCAAAAAGAAAGTTAAAGAAAGACAAGGACGCTAGACGTTTAGCTACAATTCAAAATGTTCCAGGGATCGAACGTTTTTTTTAAACAAGTGAAGAATGAGCTCAGGACGACGATGACACAGAAGCGATTGACTGCACTCTCCCGTGCGACTTATTTATCATTATTTGACATAATGCCGGGGGGGGGGGGGGGGGGGGGGGCTTTTGAGGGCACGCTGTCTTAATACGGCCCTGGTTCAATGTAGTTTTTGATCTTTGTGGTCAGTGTTACTACTGTTATTCTGTTTCCTACTGAAATTTTTGTTTGTTTTGACAGTTTTATGGAAATTAATGAAATGAACAGAATAAAATGTGTGAAAACAAGTAGTAAATTAGGTCTAGGTGTACATTTGCTCATAGTGTATCATGTTTATGTTCATTTGGTAATAGTTTAAACCACCTGATCCATGCAATAAAGTGTTTAAAGTGTTGTTCATCAAGTGACCAAACCAGTGAAACATTGTATTTACATGAAACAATGCTGTGTGCGTGAACCACGAACAAGAGCTGTGTAGATGTTAGATTTATATATATATATATATATATATATATATATATATATATATATATTAGTATGCAAGCCAAAAAAAAAAAAAACTTTTAGTAACTTTATTGAGGTTTGTGTCCTTGATTTCCAGTGGTATGACAAATAATAACACACAAAAGCTCCATTTGCTGAAAAGGACAACAGTGTTCTGCTCTCTGCAATGCCCGGTGTTACCAAGACACATGTAAAAATCAATTTCAGCACATTGAAAGAGAAAGATGTTAAATATCAGTGTCCATATACAGTATGTAAGACATGATGTACAGTCAGCCAGTCATTATTGCAAATAAATTATCATGGGATAAAGGGATTTATTTTTCAAGCATGCCAGGTTCTATTATGCTTTTTCACTTTTTGAACTTTAGTTAGTCTGTAATGTTGCTGTTTGAGCATAAAAGAGATCTGCGAATTTACAAAGCTCAAAGTCAACTTCAAAAGGAAATATTTTATTTAACAGAAATTACAAGAATTAATCTATATTTAATTAAATCTATGACATGTTATTGTCACGAATGCGAACAGGAAACGAGAGATCCAAATGCAATTAATGGGGTAATCCAAAAAAACAGGCAAGAGGTCATAACCATAAATCAGTCCAAAACAAGAACCAAGAAAAACACAAGGGAACACGAGAAAGCTGGGTGACGGAAAGCAAGGACTCCATGAAATAGAATGAGACAGGCTGGTATATGGACAGGTGATGACGATGAAAGTGAAGACAGCTGAGTGCAATAACAGGTGTGCAATAACATTGATGAATGGGACAAAGGCTCATGGGTAGTGCCTGCAGTGGGGTGCCTATGGGGAAGTGAGACCACTAGTGGACACTCAGGGAAACACAGACAAGACACTGTGACATTACCTCCTCCTCTAAGGAGCAGCTACTAGATGCTCCACCAAACACAAGAACAAACCAAGGAACACAGAGACCAGGAGGGAGGTGGACTGGTGGAGGATAAGGGGGAGGGACGGAGGGCCAGGTCCATAGAGAGAAACAGAGACAGGAAGTAAAAAAACAAAACAACAACCACAAGGAGACCAGGAGGGAGGTGGACCGGCGGAGGACCAGGGGGAGGGACGGAGGGCCAGGTCCATAGAGGGAAACAGAGAAAAACAAAAACCAAATCAACAACAAAACAAAGAGGCCAGGAGGGAACGGAAAGTTCAGGGGCCCAGGGCAGAGCCGACAGGGCAGGAATCCAGGGTGGATCAGGTGGAACTGGAGCCGTGTGGTCGAGACAGAAGCCCACCAGGTCGGCGCAGAAGACCACCACAGCCATGCGGTCGAGACAGAAGCCCACCAGGGCGGCGCAGAAGACCACCACAGTGTGATCGATGGCACAGGAGAGCAAGTCTGGTTAGGTAAGCCTGAAATATAGAACATGAACAGGTTAAGGGTGGCCTCCGTGGCCCTGATGAAATGGTTGATGGTCTCCATGGCCATGACAGGGCAGGCGGTGAGTTCCTGGATGGCCTCCATGGCCATGACAGGATAGGTCGAGTGCTCAGGAAGTTCAGCTGAGACGTGACGAGGCTCTGGTAGTTAAGCAGAGACGTGAAGAGGCTCTGGTAGTTCAGCAGAGACGTGGAGAGGCTCTGGTAGCTCAGCAGAGACGTGGAGAGGCTCTGGTAGTTCAGCAGAGACGTGGAGTGGCTCTGGTAGTTCAGCAGAGACGTGGAGAGGCTCTGGTAGTTCAGCAGAGACGTGAAGAGGCTCTGGTAGATCCTTGGTGATTTGACTGGGTTCAGGATGATCAACTGTGGCTTGACTTTGCTCATGAGGATCAACGGTGACTTGACTTTGCTCATGAGGATCAACGGTGACTTGACTTTGCTCATGAGGATCAACGGTGACTTGCCTTTGCTCATGAAGAACACTGGTGACTTGTCCTTGCCCATGAAGATCATTGGTGACTTGACTCTTGAGGTCTAACTGTGGTAGTGCTTGACTCATGAGTGTTAATGGTGACTTGACTCGACTCTGTAGGGTCAACGGAGACCTGACTCGACTCTGGAGGGTCAACGGGGACCTGACTCGCGGGGACCTGACTCGACTCTGGAGGGTCAACGGGGACCTGACTCGACTCTGGAGGGTCAACGGGGACCTGACTCGACTCTGGGGGGTCAAGGGGACCTGACTCGACTCTGGAGGGTCAACGGGGACCTGACTTGACTCTGGAGGGTCAACCGGGACCTGACTCGACTCTGGAGGGTCAACCAGGACCTGAATCATGGGGACCTGACTCGACTCTGGAGGGTCAATGGGGACCTGACTCCAGGGACCTGACTCGACTCTGGAGGGTCAACAGGGATCTGACTTGACTCTGGAGGGTCAATGGGGACCTGACTCGACACTGGAGGCTCAACGGGAACCTGACTCGTGGGGACCTGACTCGACTCTGGAGGGTCAACCAGGACCTGAATCATGGGGACCTGACTCGACTCTGGAGGGTCAACCGGGACCTGAATCATGGGGACCTGACTCGACTCTGGAGAGTCAACGGGGACCTGACTTGCGGGGACCTGACTCGACTCCGGGGGGTCAACGGGGACCCGACTCGACTCTGGAGGGTCCACGGTGACCTGACTCAATTCTGGAGGGTCAACGGGGACCTGACTCGACTCTGGAGGGTCAACGGGGACCTGACTCGACTCTGGGGGGTCAACGGGGACCTTACTCGACTCTGGGGGGTCAATGGGGACCTGACTCGACTCTGGAGGGTCAACCGGGACCTGACTCGACTCTGGAGGGTCAACCGGGACCTGAATCATGGGGACCTGACTCGACTCTGGAGGGTCAACGAGGACCTGACTCCTGGGACCTGACTCGACTCTGGAGGGTCAACGGGGATCTGACTTGACTCTGGAGGGTCAATGGGGACCTGACTCGACTCTGGAGGCTCAACGGGAACCTGACTCGTGGGGACCTGACTCGACTCTGGAGGGTCAACCAGGACCTGAATCATGGGGACCTGACTCGACTCTGGAGGGTCAACCGGGACCTGAATCATGGGGACCTGACTCGACTCTGGAGAGTCAACGGGGACCGGACTCGCGGGGACCTGACTCGCGGGGACCTGACTCGACTCCGGGGGGTCAACGGGGACCCGACTCGACTCTGGGGGGTCAACGGGGACCTGACTCGACTCTGGGGGGTCAACGGGGACCTGACTCGACTCTGGGGGGTCAATGGGGACCTGACTCGACTCTGGGGGGTCAACGGGGACCTGACTCGCGGGGACCTGACTCGACTGTGGAGGGTCAGCGGGGACCTGACTTGACTCTGGAGGGTCAACGGGGACCTGACTCGACTCTGGAGGGTCAACGGGAACCTGACTCGTGGGGACCTGCTTGTGCTGTGGCGCTGGGCTGGCGGCCACCTAGTGCTGTGGCGCTGGGCTGGCGGCCATCTTGCGCAGTGGCGCTGGGCTGGCGGCCATCTTGTGCAGTGGCGCTGGGCTGGCGGCCACCTTGTGCTGTGGCGCTGGGCTGGCGGCCACCTTGTGCTGTGGCGCTGGGCTGGCGGTCCTCCTGTCAGGAGACACAGGTCTAGAGTGGGCCATCACACCTGGAGAGACAGGTGTGGCTGGGGGGTCCCACTGAGACCGATGTTGTAATGACCCCCCAAAATCCAGGATCTGCAGCTCCTTCATCTCCCACTCCGGCACAGGGTTATCCAGACAGGCATTAAAAAGGTCTTTAAGTGCCTCATCATTGTACCCCATTCCTACCTCCATGGTCCAGAACATTTGCACCAAACCACCCACCTCACTCCCCTTTTGACGGATGGTGGTTAAGTTCGAAAGTCTCCCCATCCGCTCCTCTATGGTGGCTGGGGAAATACGAAATCCCACACCGCTGGATCTGGGCATGATGGAGTCCTTCTCTCATTAATGCACACAGGAAACGAGAGATCCAAATGCAGTGTTTTAATGGGGTAATCCAAAATCAAATCCAAAAAAACAGGTGTCTACACTTTTATTTACATAATGAACTTTGTTAGATTATAGACAATTACAGCGGTCTATAATACATATTACCAGGGTTTATACAAGCTGCTTAAAATGCCTGTTAATTTCAAATATCATCTCACATAATAATCATTTTTTAAACCACATTGTTTCAGTTACCTTCTGTGTCATTGCTCACAACGCTTCAGTGAGAGGACTGTAAAATAGCAAACAGGGGAAAAAAGGTAAGACTTATTTCGGATCCAGCTAGCAAACTCTGTTGAAGCTGTTGTCATAGCCTAGGCTTTTATTTAGAACAGAAAACAACAAGGGTCCATAGAAAATTTCTGTTTAGGTTTTTTGTAGCAATGCAGCTCAATATCGTTGGACACACAAGTACTGTGGCTCTTTTACCCCAAGGTCAAGCCAACAACAAAGTTATTTCATTAACTTTAGCTTCTAGTTATTATAATTTTTATTATTATGTTTGCTTGGCTCTTGTTTTTGAGAATCATGTGGTTCTGTCTGATTCTTGTAGACTGAGTCTGTACAATATGTTTGGTTTTATCAGTATTTATTTTAACAGAACAAAGACGCTTCAAAAATATTAGTTATTCATAAATGTGTATAGTATATTTATTACGTAATTGTATCGTATGGATTGAACATTTTTTTGTTTCACTAGTTTTCACACAAAAATAAACTCCTAAATCATCAGCGGTGATATTTCTGATGAACAGACTACATTTAGTTTTCACTGAGTATTTGTCTTCAAAGATGCTGTTTTCATATTTATCTTCTTCATATGTGCTACTGTAAGTCCATAAGATCAACTCTGGAGGATCCGGTAACTTCAGTTTGTACCAGTAAATCTCCTCTACATCAAGATTACAGCTTATAATCACAACAGCTCCTAAAGTTACGGCTTGAGACCACATGAACAGACCTAGGAGAGAAAGAAGATAGATAATTATTAAGAAAGATAATCAAAAGAAACCCCATTTAATAACTCAAATCTAATGTGATAAACTCACATATCTGAAGTTGGATGATCTTCATCGTGTGATCCAGATGAATATCTTCTATACTGTGATCATTTAAACATCTCTTACTGTGAGCGGAAACACAGTGAAACCTCAAGCACACAGAGAAGAGGAAGTCAGAGCTGGGCTTCTCTGATAGCATTTCAGCCATCTTCAGGCCTGTAACCTGAATGCACATTCAGAATGCACTAAATGCATTTTTTTTTAAATGTTTAAATAAAAAAAATTTAAATTTGACATATACCTTAAATAACAACAATCCTATGTGTAATTAAGAGTTGTGAATTACAATGCATTTTGTCAAAAAAGAACAATTTAGTACATTCAGCTTTATGCAAAAATGCTTAATTTATATTATTAATATTATTATTTGAAATATTATTTGTTTTCTTATTTTATATTATATCATACAAATTGCATAATGACAAAGAAAAAAAAACAGATTTGGTAATTTACAGCTGTGGTAGAGAGTGTCTACTACAGCAACTCACAATTCAGGCAACCAACTAGACCTCATCTACATGTGCTGTTGCTACATGTTACTTACTCTCGCTGGGAGCCTATCAGACTCCCATTGAGGCACCAGAAATGAAGGCTCAACAGCTCTGGGCAGGGATGCCAAGTCATGCCTTTCATCTGTGAGAGAATGTCCCTTGTGAACAGAGGTGGGTAGAGTACCCAAAAACTGTACTCAAGTAAAAGTAAAAGTACTTCTAGAAATATTTACTCAAGTAAAAGTACTAGTCTGAATAGTTACTTGAGTAAGAGTAAAAGAGTATCGGATAAAAAATCTACTCAAGTAGTTAGTTACTAGTTACTTTGGGTCATATATACGGAACCTATTTTTATTTAGATATATAGATAAAATGTTTGTGTGTTTAAATATATATATTTCATCAGCCTTTACTCCAGTCTTCAATGTCACATAATCCTTCAGAAATCATTCCAATATGTTGATTTACTATCAATGATGTTCTTTTTATCTTTCTATTCATCAAATAATCCTAAACAAAATCTCACAGGTTCCAAAAAAATATTAAGCAGCAAAACTGTTTCCAGCACTGGAAATAAATCAATATATTAGATGTATATTTTGAAGGATCATGACTCTGAAAACTGGAGTAACAGCTGATGAAAATTTGGATTTGCATCACAAAATAAATTATATTTTAAAGTGTGTATTATATATGTATAAATAACCTCTGACACAGAGAAGAGAGAAAACTCCTCACATGACTGCTAAGTTACCGAACATCTGAACATAACAAACCAAATGCACATTGACGGATCTTCTTCTGTCTGCACGCAGAAGTATATTTCTGCAAGCGTAAATATTGTGGAAAATCATAATTAATTGTGTCTAGGCATGGGGGTCATCATGTGACACACAGCAGCCACAACAGCATATTGGCAAATTATTACTAAGCATTATTTATTTTTATTTTTTTCATTTTTATTAGAAACATTCCCAGACGCATGAACTATATAATGAAATTTCTCAATTCTCACATTTCATAGATTGTTTATAATAATAATATGCGATGGTCAAAGTAGCCTAATTATGTAATTTATTATAAAACCCTGTCTGTTTACTTAAGTAACAGATATAGGTGTCATGGCATAACATATTTTTAATAAGACTGACTTTATTTTAAATGTGAATTTAAAATTGAAAGTTAATGTGATATAAAAATTACTATTAATCTTTCATTGTTCAGAAAGAGAGCAAATAACATTTACATTATCAAAGATAATTTTCACTGACAGTCTAGAGTTCAATCACTCTCAGAAACTCCCATTAAAATCACGGAACCTGTTAACACTGTGAAATCAGTATCTTATTTACAGATTCGTACACACATCTGCACTTTGTTGTCTCCAGTCAGCGAGCGAGTGAAGGAAACACTGGCATTTTAGCGATGACTCATCGGAACACCTCTGATTGGCCATTGCATTCAAAAGCTCAACATAATCTTGTGTGATTGGTTATAATGCGCAGCGCTGTAAAAACGCATCTATCTCTGGCTCAGCGCCAGCAAGTGATCACAGATTTTAATTTAGCAGCTGATGATATGACTCGCTGAACGTACTCACGCCGGTGTGATTGTATTAAAAATAATAAAATCTTAATCGGCTATTTTTTCTCTTTTAGAAACTGCATTCAACTTGACTCCCTTCTGTTATAAGTCACACGTACAAAAAACTAATGTCACAGTGGACTGTAATCGAATGTAGCCCAAGTTATTACCTGTTGAACAGTAGACAGCACACGCGGTGTTCATCTAATAAGGATCTCCATCGCAAGCAAATAATAGCCTTTGCAGATTTGCTTTCAATTCAGTGCAGTTCCAGCCACGTTTTCAACGCTGCTGATGTTCTTAAACGTTACAACTCCGAGTGAACCACTTCAGACGCTCAGCGCGCGCGGCAGGGAACTGAACGACTCATTCAAACTGATTCATGAACCAATTCACTCGTTTGCCAATTGGTTTGATCAAGCCTTTGAACAGAATTGACTCAAAAGAATGAATCATTCGAGAGAAAAGTAGACGGCGCGTTTGGAATAAACTGAAGCATTTATAACATTTATTGCATTAAGATAAAGTAACGAGAGGAGCGTCGCCCACAGTAACGAAGTAAAAGTACAGATTTTTCCCAAAAAATTTACTCAAGTAAGAGTAAAAGTACCCATCTTTAATTATACTCCAAAAAGTATCAGTAACCCCAAAAATTTACTCAAGTAAATGTAATGAAGTAAATGTAACTCGTTACTACCCACCTCTGCTTGTGAAGCACACCGGCTTGTGAGGAAGCGGGGAGGGTGGGGCATGCAGGCGCTTAGCTGACGTGACACTGCCCAAACATGCTGAAAAAGATCTGCTGCCCCTCTGTTTTTTCCTCTTAGGGGAGGAGAAAGACAGGATGGCCTGGCGGGGGAATCACCATAATAAAAAAAAGGCGACCCATAAGCGTAGACGAGAGAGACCCATGCTCTCGCAGAAAGAGCATGAGCCATCAGCAAACGCATACACTTCATGGGCAGGCGGCGCTTTTGCTGTGTCTGTCTTCATCGTGCAAGAGTTCCTTGCACTAACCACACTCATGGCACGACATTTGCAACAACACACGCTGAAATTGCTCTTAAAAATTTGCTCTTTTTCTCCAGATGCTGGATGCCTGCAGAGATTGCTTACGTCACTGTCTCGGCTTCTTCCACGGGTTGAGCAGAGCTGGAGCTTCTTCCACGGCTTCTTCTTGAAAAGAAGAGTCAGCGAAAAGATGATCCTCGTCATTGAAGGAGAATAATCGGGTGAATGGCGTTGCGGGTCAACTTATATAGCGGCCGGCCCCGCCCCTCCTGGCGGGTTGAAGCGCCATTGGTTTGTGGAGTTTCACAAATGTGAACAAATCAGGCTTCAGCAGAACGGAAAAGAGGAGTTTACCAATACATAATGAGAGTAAACCTTTCGAAAGGGAACAACACTTTTGTGTTGTTGCACTGAACAAAGGCACTTTGAATGGCTAACAGCTAACTTCCGGGCGCTGCTCTGTGGCGACCTGCTGTGTGTTTCACGTGCGCTGTTTGAGTTGTTTGTTTGCTGAGTGACTGTCGTTGTTTTTTACTTCATTATTTTATTTTGGCTGCTGACGTGGTGCATAATCCGTAACAATGGAGTTTCATGGATGGATTGTGGCAATTGTCATCTGGATTTTAAGTATTAATTTAATTTGTGCACTAAATGCCGAAAACGCCGCCGGCGGGGTTGTTCGGTATAGCCGTGAATTTTTACTCCAGTATAGTAAATATGCGGAGACAACATCTCATCGACGCATACCAAGTTATTTGCAACCTTCACAAGACAAGATTACTCAATCAAAAAGGAACCGGAGACGAGGAAAGAGAGGTGGGATCCGCCAGAGACTAAAAAGAATGGGAAGAAAATTACCCCTGCCCACAACATTATTAATGAATGCCCAGTCCCTGAGGGGTAAAATGGACGAATTAACAGCAAATCTACGGTACTTTCATGAATATAGGAATGCTTGTGTGTTAGCAATCACAGAAACATGGCTGAATGAGAGTACCCCGTCAAGCGAGGTTGAACCAACTGGCTTCACGGTGTATCGAATGGATCGTGACTCGGATATCACGGCTAAGTCGCGTGGCGGTGGAGTTTGCTTTCTCATTAGGGACAGCTGGTGTAAACAAGTGGTGGTAAGAGAATCTCTCTGTACTCCTGATATCGAACTAATGAGTGTATCACTCAGACCATTCTATCTTCCTCGCGAGTTCCCACAGCTGTTTTTTACTGTCGTCTATATACATCCGCTGGCAAATTCAACTAAAGTCTCCGATGTGTTATATCAACTTTCACAAAGACTTGATACTCTGTCTCCAGATGCTCCCAAATTTATCTTAGGAGATTTTAATAACTGTTCCTTAAAAAACTGTTTGAGAACTTATTACCAGTATGTGAACTGTTGCACCAGGAAAAATAAGACACTGGATAAGTGTTATGGCAACGTTAAAGATGCCTTTTCTGCCTCGACGTTACCTCCCTTGGGTAAATCCGATCACAGCGTTGTTAATCTTCGACCAAAGTATCAAAGACTTCTTGAAAGAGAAAAGCCTCAGATTAAGACTGTAAAGATTTGGAATGAAGAGAGTATTATGTGCCTTCAAGGATGTTTTGATTGTACTTTGTGGGACACATTTGAATCACCTGATCTGGACACTCACACAAATGTGGTATCTGATTACATAAATTTTTGTGTGGAGTCAGTTCTACCCACGAAAACGTATAAATTATTTCCAAATAATAAACCATGGGTATCAAAGGAACTTAAACAACTGATAAATAAGAAGAAGGTAGCATATTATAATAATGATGTTTTAGCTAAAAGGGACATTCAAAGGGAAATTAAAAGACAAATTAAGGTAGATAAGGCCCTATATAAACAAAAAATTGAGGCTAAAATGTCACAAGGAAATTCAAAACAGGCATGGCAAGGTGTTAGGATGATGATCAGTGTACCACATAAAAGTCAAGGAAAACATAATGCAAATACGACGATCACAGATGGCAAAAGTGGGGAACTGGAGCTAGCAAATAGGTTAAATAATTTTTTTTCACGTTTTGAAGGAAATAGTGAGAACACTAACAGTGATGAGGAAACTTTATTTACATTTTCATCAACTAATAACTTTATCATCAAAGAGGCGGATGTAAAGAAAATGTTTAAGAGTTGTAATATACATAAGAGTCCCGGGCCTGACAGCATCTGTGGACGAGTATTAAAAAACTGTGCTGAGCAACTATCCACGGTTTTTACTTCACTTTTCCAAGGATCTTTAGATCGATGCATAGTACCAACTATCTGGAAAACTTCAACTATCATACCCTTTCCTAAAATCAATAAACCACTAGAGCTCAGTGATTATCGACCAATTGCACTGACCTCTTTGGTGTTTAAAAGCTTTGAAAGGCTTGTTAAAAGGTATGTAGTGTCAAAAACCCAGCATCTACTGGACCCTTTACAATTCGCCTATCAGTCTAACAAGGGAGTAGATGATGCAATTTTAACATTGTTGCATATTGTTAATTCGCATCTTGAAGATTCCAAAAACCATGTGAGAATCCTATTTGCTGATTTTTCATCGGCCTTTAACACTATATTGCCAATGGTGTTGGTCGAAAGATTAACCACAGAGTTTAACCTGGATGGGGGATTGGTTATGTGGTTGTGGGATTTTTTAAGGAATAGAGTACAAAGAGTGAGAGTGGGTGGATCAATGTCAGAGAAACAAATTACTAATGTCGGATCCCCACAAGGCTGTGTCCTATCACCTATATTGTTTATATTGTACACAAATCACTGTATAAGTGCACACCCAGGCAGATTTTTTATCAAATTTGCAGATGATACTGCATTAGTCAGTCTCCTAAAGGGGGACGAGGACAGTCATGGACCTGTTTTAAATTAATTTATTTCTTGGTGTGACATGTCAAATCTTAAGTTAAACATTTTTAAAACAAAGGAGATGTGTATTGACTTTAGGAAGGAGTCTTCAGTGAGTGTAACCACTATCAAAGGAGAACCAATACAAAGTGTTGATGAGTACAAATATCTTGGGGTCATCTTTGATCATAAGCTGAGGTGGGATAAATGGACAGAGGCTGTGAACAAAAAAGGACAGCAAAGACTCTACTTCCTTAGGAAGATGTTGTCATTTAATGTAAACATCTCAATTCTTAGACTTTTTTATAATTCTTTTATTGAAAGTGTTTTTACATTCTGTATCACTTGCTGGTTTGGAAATGCCACAGTGAAACAAAAGAGCTCAATTAGGAAAGTTTTAAGCACGGCGAGCAAACTAATTGGTATCCCTTTGAGAGGTCTAGAACAAATTTATCTTAACAGATGCCACAGTAAAGCAACAAAAATCACAGCAGACAGTAGGCCCCCTCTGTTTGATGAATTTGAGAGATTACCTTCTGGGCGAAGGTACAGGATGCCAGCAATGTTTAAAAATAGGGGGAAAAACTCCTTTCTGCCACAGGCAGTTAAACTGTTGAACAAGGGTAATGCTGCGTACTGAGCGGGTCTCAGTGATGATTTGTATATTTATTGGTTTTATTCTCTTCTTGTATCATGTGACGTGTATTGTCGGTGCTGTATGTGAGCATGTGAAACGCAAGCAACAAAAATTTCCCTAAGGGGATAATAAAGTACAATCAATCAACAAACACGATCAATGTTTTTTTTTAACACAACAACGAGTGACACGAGTGCTACTTTCCAATGCATAAATACTGGGATAGCTCATGCAAATCACGGTGCAGTTATTGGATTAGATTGGATTAGAGTCCTTTGTCATGTATAGTGTTAGCTTCTTCATGAATAATGGGAGCTCAACCCAATGACATAAATGTGTAATGTCAGCCACGCAGCCCATGGGTACTCAAATGAATCAGGTTTATGTCACATGCCTTGAATGTAACTTTTTAAACCAGATGAACGAAATGGTCCCAAAAAGCCCAAAAATTACCAGTTTTCACTTTGTAATATATTTTGTGACAGCTATTACTGTTTTAACCAATGTGCAACGTATATATCTGTTAACATCTCAAAAAAATTTTTTTGGGGTTTCATGTTCCTTTAACAATGGCCCAAGTGGCCATGTCCACACAGGATGTCTGGCTTGAGATCTGGAGGGCCGGCTGAGAGACTGATTCAGAGGCTAGTTTCAACAGACCTAATGAGAAGGTCAACAGACCTAGTGAGTTCAGAAATGGCCTCTTTGGCTGAGACTAGGAATGTAACGGTATGAAAATTTCTTATCACGATTGTAGTGACCAAAATGATCATGTTTATCGGTATTATCACTGTACTGTACTGTTATAATGTGCTGGAGATGTTAAAAAAAGGTACGTACACATAAATCACTTAACCAAGTTTAATATTTAAAAATCAACACACAACAAATAAAATTACTTTTTGTTTGCATAATCACTAAAACAATAGCATTACCAATGATGTCCGGATTTTAAATGACAACTTGTCTGACAACAGTTTAATAGCATTCAAGATTTCAAGACTGAGATATTTAATGTAAATGTTCAAATAAAGCTTTGAAAAAGTATAGTAAAAAGGTAAACCTCACATTTCAGCCTTAAAATAAAGAAAAGATATGTGAAAATTATAATTTCTTAATAAACCTAATAAACTTAATAAACAATATTGCTATTAAGAACACTTCCTTTAGGTCAGCAGTTCTCAATTCCAGTCCTCCCAGCTCTGCATATTTCACATGGCTGTCTCTGCTAACACACCTGACTCAGATCATCAGCTTGTTAGAAGTGAGCTTTGTGCATGAACTGTTCACATTGATATGGTCCCTATATTGTGTTCCTTGCTCCCTACTCTGTTGAAGTTTACCTCACTTCGGAAAAATGCATTCATGAATTTGCACTGCGCTACGTCTTCACACACGGACATTTAAATTCACGTCTTGCACCAGAGTAGCCTATGTGACCAGAGTGGAGCGGCAACAATTTCCCCTCCGCGCTCCAAGTATTCAAAAATCACTCCGCTCCTGGTTCACCATTTCATGCTCCTCACTCCACTGATCAGAAACACAGCTCGGCAGATAAATTATTTCACTATGCTTGAAAAAATTGTTTTGTTCAGAAATTATATTAAACAAAAAATAAATGCATAATACTAGAAGATTAACATGGTTTATTGGAACACTACAATTAGCCCAAGTCCATATTAAATGATTAATTGGCTGCTCTCAAAGACACCCCTATCTACTATGGCAAAGCTGAGGGTAGTCCCTTCTGAGGGTAGAAAATGTTATAACTTTTCAGTTTTTCTTCATTCCTGAATGTATGCGCATGATCTGTAGGCTACATTATGTGCAAGTTTGTGTGCTCCCTCCATGTGCAGCAATGTAGCAGCAAATTAGTTTCGAGCGGAGATTAACAAACTGTACAACTTACAACATGCTTTAACCTCGCACGCTCGTCCCTAATTACAGTATGTTAAGTGCATGAATTGGCATAATTTGTGCTTGTTGACTTTCAAAAAATATGCTCATAGCTCCAGACAAAATCACGTCGCTTCCCTCACATACTCTGTCTCACACACTTCAATGCACTTTGAATGGAACATATAGCCTACAGTACGTTTGATTCGATCTGGAATCATGGCGGAATATCCTGCGATGTCCACTTCACAGGGCACTTAAGTTTGAATAGAACAAATGAAGACAGTCAAAACCTTCAGAGGTACATTCATATAATTAATTAGTTCATTTGAATAATTCCCTTAGCATTCTTTTACAACCTCCCAGCTTTCTGCCCTGTTTTGACTTAAAACGAAACTACTCTGCTGTGCACACCTAAGACTCTTACTGAAAACTGTGCTTTATGCTGGACACTATTCATTTATCGCCAGTTGTTCAAATCGCAGTAATCTAATATGGTTTTAATGATAATAAAATGATGAAATGGTAATACTAACCATGGGGAATTTTATCATGATTTATCGTCAAACCGGTAATCGTTGCATCCCTAGCTGAGACAGGGTAAACAAAGAGCTCAACAAAGACCAAACAAAGAGTCTCCTTAACAGAGACAGGGTAAGCAGAGAGTTCACTTACCACTGCAGTCAAAACAGTACAGGTTGGAGGCTCAAAGATGAATTATATTTTTGAGGTAGAACATACATCTACAGAGAACTCACAGGCGGGTATCAACAAAAGACTGAGATCTGAGGATCAGGTGGGCTCTGGAGTGAACTCATAGACTGGAAAGCAGTATGTAGCCCAATTGCACATTATAGCTACTGCAGTAACAGGGAGAACAATAAATGACAGAAAGGAGTCTGAAACATTCAGACTGGGAACAATCAAATTGGGTACTGGCCAACAGGCTATGACTTCAGGAGACTACAGTCTAGCATTCATGATTACTGGAGATTTGGGGGCTTTTTTTTAGATCAGGGGCTGGAGCCAACACCGGAGGGCATTCTGGAGCTGACTCTTTAATGAACTTTAGGGCTGGACATACAGAAAACAGTTTCTTTTTCCTCAACCTCCTCATCTGGGCTGAGCTAAGTGTACATCTTTGACTGAGCTCAGATGATTGAATAAGCTTTGGATTCATGATCTGGAGTAGATTCTGAAGTGAATTATCTAGTGAACTCCAAAAAGGATTCGGGAACATCTGGGAGAAATTCTGAGTCAGGTTCTGGAGTGAGGATGGCTGGTAGCAGGAGAGCTACAGTATAATAGGTTGGTAATTATGTGACATGGTGGGGTTGGTGTTGTCATCCACCTCACCGACTGTGTAAGTTGAGCTCATGCACCTCAGCACCAAATCAAGGGATCGCTCAAGATTCGTGCTAACATCTCCAAAAGGTATGAATAGCCATACTTCTATGTTCAGTCCACTCCAAAATATATCCATTAACTGACCCTTAATGCAAGATGACAAATGGAAGAATTCAATAAATTCTTCCACATACTCTTCTATCCTCTGGCCATGTTGATAAATTTGTGCATAGCTTGTCCAAAATCAAAGAGGGCATTGCTACTAGAGCCTTACTTCTTTTGGGTCTGGTCTTTCGTCCCAAGGGCTCAATAAGATGACACAAGGGTAACTTCAACAAACTGACATTTATTCAAAGGTGAGTCAATAGAATAAATGTCAAACGGTGATTTCAACAAATTGTATAAAACACTTAGCATTGTATCGTGTTGTGTTTTATTGTATTTATTTATTTATAGATCATTTTTCAGGCTGCACAGTAAATCCAAAGTGATGTATATCACAAATGTGACAGCAAAAGCATGGTCACTCTTAGACTTAAGACACACTTTTGGGATTGTTAATAATAATTTGTTTGAGGATCTCAGCATTATATTTGCATTATATGGTTTAATAAGCTCCACCAAGTATTCTGAGGCCATTGCATGCAATGCCTTAAAAACATATGTCAAGACCTTGTATTGATCCTGTAATGCACTGGTAACCAGCCTAATGAGATAACAATGGGGTAAAATGAGTTTTAGCTGAGTAAGATGACTGTACTTTTCTTAACAGGAGCTGACTGAAGTAACTGGTTGGCCTGAAAGCTGAAGATGCCAGAGAACAGCATGACAACAGGTAGTTAGTAATGTTACCCCTCTTTCACCACACAAGTGTGAGCTGTGCATGAGCAGCGCGTCCACGCAACTACATTGTCACTGCAGCAGCAAACTCTCGCGAGTATTCACACTGGAAGCGTATAAGTACAGCATCACAGCAGAGGCTGCATAGTGTGTTCAGCAGACAGTATAACCATTTCAAACAATGGCTATAATTCTTTCAACATTTGTTTTTATAACAATACACCTACACCATACCTCACCCAAAACGATTAATTAAAAAGTTTAAATGGGTAAATACATATTTGTTACACAAAGCTCACTTCTAACAAGCTGATGATCTGAGTCAGGTGTGTTAACAGAGAGAGCCATGTGAAATATGCAGAGCTGGGAGGACTGGAATTGAGAACTGCTGACCTAAAGGAAGTGTTCTTAATAGCAATGTTGTTTATTAAGTTTATTAAGTTTATTAGGTTTATTAAGAAATTATAATTTTGACATATCATTTCTTTATTTTAAGGCTGAAATGTGAGGTTTACCTTTTTACTATACTTTTTCAAAGCTTTATTTGAACATTTACATTAAATATCTCAGTCTTGAAATCTTGAATGCTATTAAACTGTTGTCAGACAAGTTGTCATTTAAAATCCGGACATTATTGGTAATGCTATTGTTTTAGTGATTATGCAAACAAAAAGTAATTTTATTTGTTGTGTGTTGATTTTTAAATATTAAACTTGGTTAAGTGATTTATGTGTACGTACCTTTTTTTAACATCTCCAGCACATTATAACAGTACAGTACAGTGATAATACCGATAAACATGATCATTTTGGTCACTACAATCGTGATAAGAAATTTTCATACCGTTACATTCCTAGTCTCAGCCAAAGAGGCCATTTCTGAACTCACTAGGTCTGTTGACCTTCTCATTAGGTCTGTTGAAACTAGCCTCTGAATCAGTCTCTCAGCCGGCCCTGCAGATCTCAAGCCAGACATCCTGTGTGGACATGGCCACTTGGGCCATTGTTAAAGGAACATGAAACCCAAAAATAATTTTTTTGAGATGTTAACAGATATATACGTTGCACATTGGTTAAAACAGTAATAGCTGTCACAAAATATATTACAAAGTGGAAACTATTTTTTTTTTTCTGGCATAATTTTTAAAACACTAGACATTGGCATTGTTGTTACAACTCTTGACATGCTTATTCTGTGCATTTTGAGCATGTTTTGTGTTAAAGGGTTAGTTCACCCAGATAGCAAAATTATGTAATTAATAACTTACCCTCATGTTGTTTCAAACCCGTAAGACCTCCGTTTATCTTTGGAACACAGTTTAAGATATTTTAGATTTAGTCCGAGAGCTCTCAGTCTCTCCATTGAAGCTGTGTGTACAGTATACTGTCCATGTCCAGAAAGGTAAGAAAAACATTATCAAAGCAGTCCATGTGACATCAGATGGTCAGTTAGAATTTTTTGAAGCATCGAAAATACATTTTGGTCCAAAAATAGCAAAAATGACGACTTTATTCAGCATTTTCTTCTCTTCCGTGTCTGTTGTGTGAGAGAGTTCAAAACAAAGCAGTCTGGATATCCGGTTCGCGAACAAATCATTCAGTTCACCAAATCGAACTGAATCGTTTTAAACGGTTTCACTTCTCTAATACGCATTAATCCACAAATGACTTAAGCTGTTAACTTTTTTTTATATGGCTGACACTCCCTCTGAGTTCAAACAAACCAATATCCCGGAGTAATGCATGCACTCAAACAGTACACTGACTGAACTTCTGTGGAGAGAGAACTGAAGATGAACAAAATCAAAAAATAAATAAAAAATAAAAACCAATCCTGACTCAGTTTCATCAATTTGTAGAATATTTTTTATAACTATACATTCACTAGCTAGGACCACGCCACAAACAAGCAAGAAGAGTAGAAAGCGAATGAAGGAGTCGAGGGAATGGGATGATGGTCAGGTTGATCAGGGCATCTTGAATTGATGGCTCAGGGAGGGTGGGGGTACCTTTTCAAGCATATATTTAGGCCAGACAATGAGGACCCTCTGATACAACCTGATATAAATATAATGTGGGATAAGGTTGGCTGAATGGATGAGAAAGGGAGGGAAGGGTGGGTTCGAGAGAATGAGACTAGCAGAGCGGCCCGGTATATATGGAGGTTTTAGAAGTCAGGTGATTGTTTGAGGTGTGGCCCTGCACCCGAACTTTAGTTAATATCAATTAACTCCATTTCACTAGCTAGGACCACGCCACAAACAAGCTATGAAACTGGGGAAGAGTAGAACGAGGATGAAGGGGTCGAGGAAATGGGATGATGGTCAGGTTGATGGCTCAGGGAGACTCAGGCTGGGGGTACCATCTCTAGCATATATTTAGGTCAGACAATGAGGACCCCCAAAGTTGGGAAGAGCTGAGTTAAGCGTGAGCTCAGAATGCCTGATCATACGGAGAGGATGCAGAGGGTGATTAGTTCAGGCATTAGATGGTTAACGCAGGTTCTTGTTTTCGTAAGCCTTTAGAAGTACAAATATGTGAGAATGAGGGAAGCTGGGCGATCGCAGCCAGAGGTTATTCGTAGGAATAGTTGATCCTTCAAGTAGGTTTAAATGCACGTGGGGATCTGTGGAAGGAATGAGCTCAAGATGTTAAGTTGTAGATAAACAGTGGGTCGGCTGATGGGAAGGAAGCTTTGAGACATTTACAGCCGGATAGGTATCCTGAAGATCATGCTTGGAGCAAGGCAATTAAGAATGGCTTCTTGGGGAGCCTATTTGGTGTTTGGTCTGTAGTGTGACCAGCAAGAGATGCATGTTTATTCCGGAGCCAAGTCTAACTTCTGAAATGGGAAACGAGACGAAGAGTCGGTTTACGAGATTAAGATTTAGTTGCTCGGAGGAGGAATTGTTGTTGAGTAGATTAAGTGGGCCTATACATGAATTCCATAATTGCCAAACATAATCATCCCTTGTTTATGGTTTCAATGTCTACTGCATCGTCTGAGCGGATGAGTAGATTTGGACTATTCAAACCCCCAAGGATGTTATGTTATGACAATGGGATACATTTCATAATGCTGTGGAGACTGCTCTTGACTGTGGATTGTAGGAACTGAATTCCGGAGGCTGTTCAGAATCAACCCGACAGCCACCATATTAACTGCTGAAGTCTATTTAGGGTGTTGCATCAGTATACAGTTGGATGCAGCCGGGATGAGAGATGTAGATTAGTGTGGATATCCTCATTATGGAGGAGCAGATGAAGGTGCAACTATCTGAAGTCTTCGAGGAGGTGAAGAACTTAATGAGAATGTGGTTGTTAGTAAGAATCCTTTGTAGCTTCTGAAGAGAGACCAACATCCTAGGGCTGCTTCTGCAAATGAAAAAGGCTCACGATGAATTAACGGCACCATCCCAGAAGCCTCACCGGATTCATGATGGATAGGCAAGACTTGGCATTTAGTGGTATCGGCTTTGGCCGGCCAGCTCTATGGCTTGCTAAGTAAATGAGTATTCTGTAGTGTGATGAGATGGTTAACGGTTGGAATGAGAGTGTCATGGAGAGAAGATAAGTTGATTGAATTCAGCCTCTTCTGCTAGTGGCCTTTCGACATTTACATTTACATTTAATCATTTAGCAGACGCTTTTATCCAAAGCGACTTACAAATGAGAACAATAGAAGCAGTCAGGTCAACAAGAGAACAACTACAGTATACAAGTGCCATGACAAGTCTCAATTAGTCTACTATAGAACACATAGCCAGGTTTTTTTTTATAAATGAAAAGACAAGAAAAGGAAAAGTGCTAGTGTTAGTTGGTTAAGTGCAGGCAATAAAAGATGAGTCTTTAGATGTTTCTTGAAAATGAGTAAAGACTCAGCTGTACGAATTGAGAGTGGGAGGTCATTCCACCAGCTGGGCACAGTCCAGGAAAAGGTCCGTGAGAGTGATTTTGAACTTCTTTGGGATGGCACCACAAGGCGTCGTTCATGTGCAGAGCGCAAACTTCTGGAGGGCACATAAGATTTAACCAGTGAGTTTAGGTAAGTTGGTGCCGTGCCAGTGGTCGTCTTGTAGGCAAGCATCAGTACCTTGAATTTGATGCGAGCAGCTACTGGTAGCCAGTGTAACCTGATGAGGAGAGGAGTAACGTGAGCTTTTTTCGGCTCATTGAAGACAACCCTCGCTGCTGCATTCTGGATCAACTGCAGAGGCTTGACAGTACATGCAGGAAGGCCCGCCAGGAGAGCATTACAATAGTCCAGTCTGGAGAGAACAAGAGCTTGGACAAGAAGTTGGGATGCTTGCTCTGACAGGAAGGGTCTAATCTTCCTAATGTTGTATAAGGCAAACCTGCAGGATCGGTCGTTGTAGCAATGTGGTCTGTGAAGCTTAACTGATGATACATCACAACTCCTAGGTTTCGTAGTACCATTTCATAGTAATGGTTGATGAGCCCAGCTGTATAGAGAAGTTGTGATGAAGCAATGGGTTAGCTGGAATCACCAGGAGTTCTGTCTTCGTAAGGTTAAGCTGAAGGTGATGCTCATTCATCCAGCTAGAAATGTCACTCAGACAGGCTGAAATGCGAGCAGCTACTGCCGGGTCGTCTGGCTGGAATGAGAAGTAGAGTTGGGTGTCATCAGCGTAGCAGTGATAAGAAAAGCAATGCTTCTGAATGACAGATCCTAATGATGTCATGTAGATGGAGAAGAGAAGTGGTCCAAGTACTGAGCCTTGAGGAACCCCAGTAGTGGTGTGACTCTGAAATATCACACCTCCAAGACACACTGAAGGATCTGTCAGAGAGGTAGGACTTAACCCACAGGAGTGCAGTTCCAGAGATGCCCATCTTTCTGAGGGTGGACAGGAGAATCTGGTGATTAAGAGTGTCAAAAGCAGCAGACAGGTCCAGTAAGATGAGTACTGAGGATTTTGAAGCTGCTCTTCCTAGTCGCAGGGCTTCAGTAACCGAGAGCAGAGCAGTCTCAGTTGAGTGGCCACTTTTGAAGCCAGATTGGTTGCTGTCCAGGAGGTTGTTCTGTACAAGGAACATAGAAAGCTGGTTGAACACAGCTCGCTCAAGTGTCTTTGCAATGAATGGAAGAAGGGATACCGGTCTGTAGTTTTCAAGAAGCGCTGGATTTAGAGATGGTTTCTTGAGCATTGGGCTTACCCGCGCCTGCTTGAATGCTGAGGGAAATGTTCCAGAGTGAAGAGAGGAGTTGATAATGTGAGTAAGCGAAGGTATGACTGAAGAAGAGATCGCTTGAAGGAGGTGAGTGGGGATCGGATCAAGTGGACAAGTAGTAGGATAATTGGACAGGAGAAGTTTGGAGACGTCCATCTCTGAGAGTGGGGAGAAGGAGGAGAAAGAGTGTGCGTCGGTCATTGTGAAGTTGTCCTCAGTCTGTGGTGTGGAGAATTGGTCACTGATGGATCTTGTCTTATTTGTGAAGAAAGCTGCAAAGTCGTCCGCTGTAAGAGTCGATGGAGGAGGTGGTGGCGGCGGATTAAGAAGAGAAGAGAAAGTCTTGAAGAGTGTCCGAGCGTCACAACATTTCTTAATTTTTTGTGGTAGTAGGATGCTTTAGCCATGAAGACATTTGCAGAGAAGGAAGAGAGGAGAGACTGATACACACTGAGGTCGGTAGAGTTTCTTGATTTCTGCCATTTCCTCTCTGCAGCCCTGAGTTTAGAGTGATGTTCACGGAGAACCTCGGTCAGCCAGGGGGCAGATGGGGCGGTGCGTGCTGGTCTAGACAACAGTGGGCAAAAGTTGTCCAAGCAAGATGTTAAAGTAAGCAAAAGAGTGTCCGTAGCGCTGTTCGTGTCCAGAGCAGAAAACTGAGAGAGTGCAGGAAGTGAGGACGAAACCACAGAAGATAGGCGAGATGGAGAGAGTGAGCGTAGGTTCCGTCGAAAGGTGACCTGCGTTGGAGTGTGAGGAACTTCAGGAGTAAGTGCTAGGTTAGCAGTAATGAGGAAGTGGTCTGAGGTGTGCAGTGGAGCAACTGAAGAGTTGTCCACAGAGCAACAGAGCGTGTAGATGAGGTCCAGTTGGTTGCCTGATTTGTGAGTCGCTGTAGTAGACACTAGCTTGAGATCAAATGAGGTGAGCAGAGTTTTGAAGTCAGCAGCCTGGGGCTTATCTAGGTGGATGTTGAAGTCACCAAGCAGTACCAGAGGAGTACCATCTTCAGGAAAGTTTGATAGCAGCACATCCAACTCCTCCAAAAAGTTTCCCAATTGACCTGGGGGACAATAAATGACCACAAAGTGGATTTTAACAGGGTGGGTTACAGTAATGGCATGTGATTCAAATGAACCAGTACCTGTAGGTGATGGCTGAAGATCAAATTTCCATTCTTTTGATATAAGGAGACCCGTACCTCCACCCCTCCCAGTGGTACGAGGAGTGTGGGAACAAGTGAAATTAGTGGAGAGGGCTGCAGGGGTGGCAGTATCTTCAGGTTTGATCCAAGTCTCAGTCAGTGCCATGAGGCTGCGACCGGAATGAGTAGCAAGAGAAGAAATGAAGTCTGCTTTGTTAACTGCAGACTGGCAGTTCCAGAGACCAACTGGAATAGAGAGCATAGTAGTAGAGGTTAGAGGGACAGGCCGTAGGTTTGTCAGACAGGCTTTTCTGCGACGTACATTGCATGCTCTCTGAGTGTTAGTAGTGATAGTAGAGATCTGAAAGCACATAGTGACTACAAGTGTAAGAGATATTTGAGAACAAGGTATACAAAAAGTAAAGAAAGAGGAGAAACGCAATACTCAAGTGCCCTGTCAGTGTCCTTGCTCGGTGGAGTCGCGCAGGTAGAGTCGATTGTCTTTACACTCGTCGGTCTTTACACGAGGAGGGCTCACACGAGGGCTGCCGCGGTGAAACCTAACGCTTTTGTATTTGCCTTATTACCTGTGATTGAAGTCAGCTGGCCACGCCTCACTATTTAGCAGATCGAAACTGGGCAGTCGCGCGAAAGGCAAACGCAAAACCAAGCGCCACTTTCAGCACGTATTTACCAGGGTAAGACACACACAATTTAAACCAAAAACTTTCCTAGCAATGACGATCACACAGTAGTCTAATGAGAAAACAACACAAAACACTCACAAGCTGCTGTCCTTCTCTGTTGCTCGATTGTTTCTTCTGACAAGTGCTTGCAAAACAACTAATTAAGTACTTTCACTGGCTTTGGCCACGCCTCACTATTTAGCAGATCGAAACTGCGCAGTCGCGCGATAGGCAAACACAAAACCAAGCGCCACTTTCAGCACGTATTTACCAGGGTAAGACACACACAATCTAAACCAAAAACTTTCCTAGCAATGACGATCGCACAGTAGTCTAATGAGAAAACGACACAGAACACTCACAAGCTGCTGTCCTTCTCTGTTGCTCGACTGTTTCTTCTGACAAGTGCTTGCAAAACAGCTAATTAAGTATGTCAGGTTCTTGATAGGAGTGCGGAGGTGCTTTGCAAGTCAGTCTGCTGGTGTCGTAGGGTTATGAGAGCAGGAGTTTCTGGTATGGCTCCATCACAAAATGCGCAGGTGTGAAGGCGCCTGCAGTTAGACGAGAGGCAGCCCTTACAGTGGCTGAAGGAAGAGTGGAAGAAAGTATGTTGGGATGAAAGGATGTCTTTGAGTGGGGGGTAGGGGGTTGAGGATGAGGATATAAGAGGGGGGAGGAGGTAGGGGAAGGTAGGGAGAAAGTGCAATTAAGAGGTAAAGAGAGGGTAGAATAGGCTGAAGGAAGGGTGGAAGACAGGATGTTGGGATGGCGCTGCTGTGGGGGAGCTGTTGAAGCTGTATGATTGTTCACCTGAGGTGCTGCCGTGGTTGTGCTGTTATAGCTGCAGACTCATCCGCCTGAGGCGCTGCTGTGGTGGTGCTCTTGTAGCTGTATGATCGTTCACTTGAGGCGCTGTTGTGGTGGTGCTGTTGTAGCTGTATGATTGTTCACCTGAGGCGCTGCTGTGGTGGTGCTGTTGTTAGCTGCAGACTCGACTGCTGAAGCGGTGCCGTGGTGGTGCTGTTGTTAGCTGCAGACTTGTCCACCTGAGGCGCTGCGGTGCTGTTGTAGCTGTATGATTGTTCACCTGAGGCCCTGCTGTTGTGGTGCTGTTGTAGCTGTATGATTGTTCACCTGAGGCGCTGCTGTGGTGGTGCTGTTGTTAGCTGCAGACTCGACCACTGAGGCGCTGCTGTGGTGGTGCTGTTGTTAGCTGTGTGATTGTCCACCTGAGGTTGCCGACGTGGAGTTTTAATAATCCTATCTGAGCAGAAGTAACAACATTACGAGTAGGGATATACCGGTATCAAATTTTCCTGTTGCAGTTAACTGATAATGCTTTTATCACGGTATACAGTATTATCACGGGTTTTAAAAAAGTGGTCATAATACAGTATAACAGGTTAAATAACTTTTTTTCTTTTAACAAAAATAACTAAACATTTAAAACAATATAGCAACACAAACATATATAAAAGTTAAATGTTTTACACATTAAAGTGCAAAAGAACTATAAAAACCAATAGGTATCACTTTACAATAAGACCTCATTAGTTAACCTTAGTTAATGCATTCAACATTCAAGGCAAGGCGAGGCAAGTTTATTTATATAGCACATTTCGTACACAATGGTAATTCAAAACGAAAAGTAATCACAAAAATAAAACAAGCAATTTAAGAACTTGAAAATGATTTGAAAATTGACTTAAAATGAATTTAAGACAGTTTAAAAATAGAAGATGATTTTACATAAAATCAAATCAAAATGAATTGCATTCAATAAATGCACAGCTAAACAATGAGAAATAGCTACATTTACTATAGAAGTTATTCATCTTTGTTAAAAAATACAAGTCTTAGTTCATGTTAGCTCATTAAATAACACAGTTGCAACTTTCAATTTTAACAATGTGTTATTAAATAGTGGAATACCTAAGATAAATGAATGTTCAGAATAATTTTTTCATTGGCAGTTTATGTTAACAAATGAAGCCATAATGTAAAGTGTGAATGAACAATAAAAGATCAAAACACTTTCAAACAATATCTAGGGCATTTGTAGTCCAGATTAAAAAAAAAAAAAAAATGAATGTTTGAAGATAAATAGCCTATTAAGTCGAAATATTTCAGTAGTTGGCTCTGTAATAAACCGTATAAGGCCGTATTCCTGTAAACAGCTCAAGTTAGGATGGAAAAGGATGTTGGGATGGAAGGATGTTTTTGAGTGGGGTGTGTTGCAAGATGTAGGAAGGCAGTGAGAGAGGTTGGGAGGGAGAAAATGAAAAGAAGATTTGAAAATAGAATTGAAGGTTGAAGGGAGACCGGCTGGTCTGCGTGAGCAAAGACTAGAGAATGCCCAAGACGTGTCACTCCTTTAGTTTTGAATGACGTGAGGGACAGTGAATGGGCATCTGGAATTGAAGTAGCTATAGAAAATTATTAACTGTGAAGAGAGAACTGAAGATGAACACCGAGCCGAGCCAAATAAAAAGTCAAGAACCGTTTCTGTCGGACGCGTCCGATTCGTGAACCGAGGAGCTGATGATAAAGCGCATGTGTGATTCAGCGTGAAGCAGACTGACACACAGCACATCTGAACTGAACTGATTCTTTTGGTGATTGATTCTAAACTGATTCTGTGCTAATGTTATGAGCGTGGGTAAACCGAAGGCTTGAATCAAGAGCAATCATCCTGGTCAATCAACTGGATAAAGTCAGTCTTTCGTTCATTATCTGGCTCGGCTCGGTGTTCATCTTCAGTTCTCTCTTCACAGCAGTTCAGTCAGTGTACTGTTTGAGTAAATGAATTACTCCGGGACATTGGTTTGTTTTAACTCAGAGGGAGTGTCAGCCACATTAAAAAAGTTAACAGCTTAAGTCATTTGTGGATTAATGCTTATTGGAGACGCGAAACATTTAAAATGATTCAGTTTGATTTGGTGAACTGGTTCAAAAGGATCCGGTTACACTACACTGCTGTGAACGCGCTCACAACAGACTGGAAGAGAAGACAATGCTGAATAAAGTCATGGTTTTCAGTATTTTTGGACCAAAATGTATTTTCGATGCTTCAAAAATGTCACATGGACTACTTTGAAGATGTTTTTATTACCTTTCTGGACTTGGACAGTATACCGTACACACACTTTCAGTGGAGGGACAGAAAGCTCTCAGACTAAATCTAAAATATCTTAAACTGTGTTCCGAAGATGAACAGAGGTCTTACTTACGGGTTTGGAATGACATGAGGGTGAGTTTTTAATGACATAATTTTTCTTTTTGGGTGAACTATCCCTTTAAGGATATAGGATGTACTGCGTCTTAGCTTGCTTACTGTGCCCAAGAGCAGTGTTTTGAAGTTCATATGTCTTACTAACAAGGAACCACGCTTCTAACCACAGGCAGAAGGCTGTTTTTCAACCACGTAAGTGTGTGATGCTGTTTACTAATTCTGTAGTTCATTTGAACTCTGGTTTCAGGAAAAGCTGAATTGTACTAGTAACATCAAAACTGCAACTATAGTTGCCTGACATTGCTTTTGCGAAACATACCCTAGAAAAATACTTAAAGCGAATGGTGATATTTAAACAGTCCAAAGGATACAAGTACAGACAATACATAACAAGATCATTAAGATTTTTATACAAATACCATCTTTGAAACAGCATCTGTTTACTTACATGCTACTGTGTGTGTCCAATGCAGTTTTTCCCTCAGTGGAGCACTACTCATTCTTTGGTGGCAGGCAACCTGAACGAAATACATTCATTTGAAATGTTATTTCATTGTTTAAATAAACCATGCAACAACCATTAAAAAAAGCATCTTGCTTTAGTTTAGCAAATTCCAGAGCTAGAATATTACACAGCCCATACATTCAATTCTTAAAGAGTACTATGCATATTTTCCCAAGTATCTCTGGTTTTTAACCACCATTTTGCCTGAACCCCCATGGGCTACAGCTTTAGGAGTGCAGTTAGATTGTCCTTTTTACATATTCCAGATTCTATAACGAATTATGAAAATATTTAATATCTCACATGCATAATTAGGTATTATTTGTATTTCATAATTACTTGGCCCAGAAATTTCAGGTATTGCGTTAGGGACGAGACAAGGAATCAAACACAAGGTAAAATGGGCTCTTTATTAATAATAAATTAAACATAACATTAAACATAAGACCATAAAACAACAAGCACAGAAGAGGAAACACTGTGAGGGAAGCAAATGGGGATAAATAGGGAAGCAAACAAAGTAGGACAGGTGCAGCAAATGAACCAACAAAGCCCTTAGTATGACTGAAAGAGTGCAGGTCAGAGAACTGGTTTTTATTATACAGTAGGTTATAATGATTAAGAAATCCCTGTTTGATGAAGGTGGCAGTAATGTACCAGTTAGCTGCATGCCAACCACTATTAAAAAAAAAAAGAAGAGGAAAAAAATATATATGTGTTAGGTACTCGAAATAATATGGAATGTGAAACATTAAATCAATTTATATATTTATAATGCACGTAAGCTCACAGAGCTGAAGCTGTATGATTTTTAAGACGTTCAAAGACTTTAGCATGACAGTTGTGTCTCTAAGCTCATTGATTTCAAACTAACAAACAAACTTAACCACAGTCGAGAGGAAGTAAAGGTAAGTTTGTGCTGACCACACATGTAGAGTTTTCTTTTTTCAATTGGTAATAATTTTATTAATAAGTATTAATCTTTAAATTCATACCTGTAAAAAATACATTTATCTACACTGTTTTTTTTCTGTTATTCTATTTCCTACTGAAATGTTTGTTTTGGTTTGACAGTTTTATGAAAATGAATAAGATGCATAGAATAGGAACTGTGAATCTCTGTGGTAAAATAGGTTCAAGTGAACATTTGCTCATAGTGTTTCGTGTTCATGTTCACTTAGTAAAAGTTTAAACCACCAGCTGAGTGCAAGTGTGTACAGTTGTGTTGTCTGTCAGTGTCTAAACCAGTGGAACATTTCATGTGTCTGAAATATGTCGCATGTAAACCACAAACAAGAGCTGTGCAAAATATAGACATTTCAATATGTACAGAAAACATACAAAACATTTAGTATGCAAGGCAAAAAATCTCTCTAGTACATTTATTGAGGTTTGTTTCCTTGATTTCCAGCTGCATGACAAATAATAAAATATAAAAATGTAGAACTAGCAGAAAATTCTTTGATTTCATGACAATGTTACATACATTAGGAATGAAGAAGTGAAATGTATATTTGGGACTGCCAGCTAATTTATGATCAAGTATTTGTTGCATGAAGTTTCATGAAAGTTGCAACAGCAAAAAGCATTTTTAAGCAACCTCATTTGCCCTGTGGTTTACAATTCTAACTACTAGTGTAAACGTCAGCGCATTTATAATAAAAAAACATGATGATTATCACTATTATATATAAGCAACATCTCCACTCATACCAACCAGAAAAAAAGAAAAGAAAAAAAACTTATATTAACGTCTACTACTCTGCATATTTAGATATGCTGAACTTAAAAAATGTATATGAAAATAACTATAGCTTGTAAAAAAGAAAAAAAAAATGATATAAAGGCACAGTTTGTATTTATAATGTATTCTACATCATACATTGGCGGTAGACAATCTTGCTCTGCTCTGGACAAGACCTGGTGTTACCGGCACACATGGAAAAATCTATTTCAGCACACTGAAAGAAGATGATATTATAATATGTAAGACAAAATATACATTCATTCTGTCATCATCGCCAATAAATTCTAACCGTAGATGAAGAGAATTTATTTTACACTTATTTCAGTTTTTAAAACACTTTTTTTTTTTTTTACTTTTTTCAATCACAATCGAGTATTTCATCAAGTCATGTAACAGCACCACATATTAAACATTTCAGTTTATTCAGATAATAAATTTATTCACTGCAAGAATCAGGACATGTATTGGAGGAAAAAACAAGATAATAATTCTTAATTATGCATTTTACCTGTAGATTATTTGAGTCATTTTTACATCTTCCAGTTGCATCAGTGTTGCTCTTCACCAAACCTGAAACAATGAATGAACGATCACTCAATTCATACAGCATGTGTAATATGGTAATGTTTGTGTAGATCTAGAGTCTTGTCTTCTTGTATTTAGTTCAGTGAGATCTGAACATACTCGCAGTAAAAGCAGTACAAACCTATTAATGCAATGATCAGAAGCACATTCAGCAGAACAGATGTGATGATGGTCAGGTTTCTCCATGGTGTCTCCTGTTCTGGAGTATCATTTGATTCCGTCTGATTCCTGTAGACTGAGTCTGTACAATACGTTTGGTTTTATCAGTCTTTATTCAATTTCAGTCTTTAACAGAACAAAGACACTTCAAAAATATTAGTTATTCATAAATGTGTATAATATATTTATTATTGAAAATCCATCTGAAATGAGAAAGTAACTCACGGCTGATGTAGATTTTGGTGCCGTTGCTGAATTTTTGTGGTTCACTAGTTTTCACACAATAATAAACTCCTAATTCATCAGCGGTGATATTTCTGATGAACAGACTACTGTTAGTTTTCACTGAGTATTTGAGTTTGAAGATTATGTTTTCATAGTCAGCTCCTCCAGTTCTGCTACTGAAAGTGCGTAAGATCAACTCTGGAGGATCCGGTGATTTCTGTCTGAACCAGTAAATCTCCTTTATATCAAGATCACAGCTTATAATCACATCAGCTCCTAAAGTTACTGCTGTGTTTGTTAGACTCTCTGTGCCTTGAGACCACATGAACAGATCTATGAGACAAATAATTAATTTTATAATTTATTAAGACATTAAATAAAAAGAAACCCCATTTACTGATTCAATATAATATGTGATAAACTCACAGATCTGAAGCTGGATGATCTTCATCGTGTGATCCAGATGAATATCTTCTGTTCTGTGATCATTCAAACATCTCTCACTGTGAGCGGAAACACAGTGAAACCTCGAGCACACAGAGAAGAGGAAGTCAGAGCTGGGCTTCTCTGATAGCACTTCAGCCATCTTCAGGCCTGTAACCTGAACTAAACGCAGTTTAGAAAAATGTTTAAAATACAAAAAATTTAAATTTTCCATACATAAATTGTATATATAACTTAAATAACAATCCTATGTGCAATTCTAAGAATTGTGATTTACAATGCTTTTTGTCATAAAAGAACAAATCAGTACATTCAGCTTTATGCAAAAAAATGCTTTATAATATAATTTGTTTTATTTTATTTTATTTTATATTATATCACTCATATTCCACAATGAAAAAGAAAAAAAAAACAGATTTTCAAATTTTCTAAAAGGAGAGAAACTGAAATATCACATTGACGTATGCATTCAGACATAAATATTCAGTATAAAAATAATAATAATAAAACCGGCGTTAGAAAAAAGTTGTATACTAAAAGTTGTAAATGTAAAAGTTGTAAAATGTATAAATAATAAATGAAATAAATGAATTAACCTCCATCTACACAATCTAAAATGGCAAATTTGGGCAAGGGAAGTTTTATCATTCAGTACATTCATGTACAGTAGTAATTTAAAGTGCTTTACATTGAATCATTTAGGAAAATATAACAGGTAAGAAATAACGAAGATGTAAAATTGGGTAAATAAAAGGTTATTAAATCACAGTGTCTCTATGCTTTCTGCATAGTGTTTCTGTCATGTGTCTAAGATTTCTATTCATACACTCTATTCATTCTTTTCTGTTGGGTTCAGTGCAGTTTTACTCTCAGTGTAGAATTCCTCATGTTTGTTTGCAGAGCTTGCTTTAGATTGTAACAGATTCACATGACAGTCCTCACTAAAATGTGCCACACTTTTGAGAACAGATAGAAATGATTAAAGATAAAAAGAAAAACACTAGAGATCCTTCAGAAGAAAATACAGAGCAACAAGTGCTAAACAAAGCCAGGATCTTTACACATTATTATTAAAGCTATCACTGGGACAGTACCTTTTAAAGGGTATACTTTTGTTACTTTTAGGTACTAATATGAACACTGTTGGTTCTTGATCACAATAATTTATTCCATTGACACATTTGTATTGCTATTCATATCTCTACCACATGATGCCACTGTAAACTCTTGTAGAAATTTTAATCAGGAAAGTGGCATTTACCTGAAATATGTCTCGTACAGCATTTAGTGAAACATCAATCAGTGTTTTATTTATTTGTTTTTCTTTTTAATATTTACTTATTTGTACTTTTTTATCTTTCATGTTTTATTTATAAATATATTAATGAATGCATTCCTTTATTTATTTACCCATGGTTAATTTATTGTAATGTTTGTATGGGTGAAACTAAATCAATGTTTGTATTCAAACAGCATGAATCTGTTATTGAACATGGAAAGATGGTGAATATTTAAACCTATATTCTTGTGCACTTTTGTCTGAAAGACTGCGTTGTTTGTTTAAATGCTGGAACAAGACTCTGGAGTGGTAGCCATGATGGAACAAAACTCAGAAATGGTGGCCATCATGAGAAGAGGCTTTGAACGGGCAGCCATCTCAGGACGAGACTCTGGAATGGCAGCCATGATGGGAAAAGACACTTCTGACTACCTCGCGTTGTGGGCTAGAAAGTCCACAAATGCCCCAAAGGACAGGTGCTCCATGCTGAACCTCCTCCAGATGCAGCTGGGCTCATCAAGGGTGTAGGTAAACAGGTCCTTGAGAGCTGCATCTTTGTAGTCCAGCCCCTCCGCATCACTCCTGGACTCCAGAGCACATTCCCTATAGTCAGCCCCTTGTTGACTCAGGTCAGCTTCCGGTCTCATTTCCATTCAGCTATTTTTAGCTGTACTAAACAGTTCGTTTTGTTGCTTGATATTGACAATTGATGTGTCCTATCATATTATTTTAATCTATTATCTTAATTGAGAATACACTGGTTTGTACTGCAGTAAACAGTTTTACCGTTTACTGCATGTTGTTATTCTCCTCGTTATTTACCTATAGCACCTAATGAAGTGGAAGTCTCACCCATAGACTTACTTCCACGTTGAGGAAAAAGGTGGATATGCCAGGTAGGTTATGAGCAAATACCACCAGTAGGATAGAGGTTTTGATTATAAAAACGTGTATTTTACAAATGGGTTTATGGCTTCAATATTTCATTTGCACTTGTGGGCGGGGCTGAAACACTGAAATGCATTGCCATTTTTTTATTGACTAAAGTCCACTCTTTTTGTGAACCTTGGAATTAAACTGAGTGTTCCTGTGGCTCAAGTGGTAGAGCAGCGCAATGTTGTGGGTTTGATTCCCAGGGAACATATGTTAGGTAAAAAAAAAAAGAAGCATAATTGCATAAATTTAATTTAATTTAAAGTCTCTAAATCCATTTTAATATGATCTTGATATAACAAATAGATAAAAAAAAACACATCATTAGTTGTAGTTCTTATAAGGACCTTAAACAGGACTCATTGTGTTGTAAACCTTACAAACTGAAATGATGAAAATAGTTAGTTTCACATGCATATACACCTTCACATGCAGGTGTTATTTTTATTTTAAAATTACTTGCCCATAAACGGCACATACTTTAAACTGATGTATAAAAGCAATATCTCACTCTCATCATGCTGTTGTCCTGAATTTCAGTACATTTGATTTATTATATTTAGATATTTAAGCTTTAAACTTTAACTTTGAGAGACACATCATGCTTTATATTTTCCTAAAATCCTTAACATGTCTGTGTTGGTGTTGAGTTGAAGAGGGTGATATCAGGACTGGAGAATCTGTTTCATTAATAACCAGTAATAACCTCCTGTTCATCAAGATCACAGTTTATGACCCAAATCTGTTTGTTGATCTTTTAAAAGTCTATGTTGCTTGACAAAATATGAGCAGATCTGTGAAAATAATAAAATAAAAATACACACACATACATACAAAACAATTTGTAATGTCATTGTGTCATAAAACAATGTCGATTTATTTATTAAGGGGACAAGGAAATATTGTTGCGCTCAGATGAAGGCTAGTTGTAAGTCCAGGTGCGTGAAAACCAGTAAAATGTAGAAGAGACTGTTGATGGTTCGCACTCTGAAAAACTAGACAAAGTCTTTAACAAAAAGAATCAATCATTTTATTAGAGCAAGAGCAGACGTTTCAGCCATCCAGCTATTCTCAATGCTCATAATGAATCAACAACAGACATGCAGTCAATTAATACCCGATAGATAATCAGGAAACAAGTAACAGGTGCAAAGGGAGGGGCTACAGCCCAGACCCAGAGAACAAATAGAAACACAATTCTTTTAATAGAAAAGTTAACAATATTTATCTCTAAAAAAGAATAAAGGCATTTACAGAAAACATGAATAGTTTATCTCTTCATTCATCCCTTTCGGGAAAAGGCTGTTCAGTTCAAAAATCCAAAAAGATTCTCTCTGTAGCAGTGTTTTATCTACATCACCACCTCTCCTTTTAGGCAAAACTCTTTCAATGCCCAGAAATTTCAGGTCAGAAATTGCATGCTTAGCTAGTTGAAAATGTTGGAAAACAGACGAAGTTGCATCACATCTCCTGATTGCACTCAAATGTTCCAAAATTCTCGTTCGTAAAGCCCTGATAGTTTTGCCTACATACAAAAATGGGCAAGGGCAGATCAAAATGTACACCACGTGAGTAGATCTACATGTAATCAATTGCTTGATTTTATATATCTTACGTGTGTGCGGATGTGTGAAAGATTGGAGTTTAAGGCAATGTATACAGGAAGTGCAACTTTTGCATGGAAAATTACCCTGGGCATTAGAAAGAGTTCCAGAAGGAGGCGTGGCAATATCAGCATGGACCAGCCTATATCTAAGGTTTGAGCTTCTAGAAAAGACACAAAGAGGCAAATTTTGAAAAAGTCCATTCAGTTGATAATCACTTTTAATTATATGCCAATGAGAATTAACAATGTTTCTAATTTCTCTGCTCAAAGGACTATGGGTCAGTTTTAGAATGCAGCGGTTCTCATTTTTTTTGGAGACCAAATTAGACGAATGTGTACCAGAGGCACGTACTTTGTTTAGTGCTGTATCAAGCCGACTGTTGGGATATCCCCTAGAGTTAAAATCTCTGTATAGAAGTCTTGCTTTTACCTCAAAGTCATTTTTGTCAGAGCAGATACGATGCAATCTGGTGAACTGACTGAAAGGCAGACCACGTTTCAGGGATGTTGGGTGAGCACTTGTGGCATGAAGTAAGCTATTTTTCTCTGTGTCTTTCCTATATAAAGATGAAACAATATGTCCATCAATAACAGAAATACAGGTGTCTAAAAAGTTCACACTAGTGGCACTCGCTGTATAGGTGTACTTAATAGAAGATCTTAAGCAATTCATGTATAAGACAAACAGTTCAAATTCAGATAATGAACCATGAAAAATTACAAAACAGTCGTCAATGTATCTCTTGAACAATATTATCTTCTCCAAAAAAGGATTGTTATTGAACACATACTGTTCTTCCAAAAAACCAAGATATAGATTGGCATAGTCAGGGGCCATAGTGGCACCCATAGCTGTGCCACTGATCTGAAGGTAATATTGATGTTCAAACAAGAAATAGTTTTTAGTGAGCACTAATTCAGACATATCTACAATGAATTTAGTAGGTAAACCATCATCATTAGTCCGAAGATCAAGAAAATACTTCAAGGCAGTCAAACCATCAGTATGGGGAATGTTTGTATATTAAGAGGTTACATCCATAGTAGCAAGCAGAACATCCTGACCTAGATGACTAATTTGAGACAGACATTTAAGAAAGTCAGATGTGTCCTTGAGATAGCTTGGGAGCAAAGTAACCAAAGGTCTGAGAATGAAGTCTACAAAATTAGAAAGAGGTTCAGTAAGACTATTATTACCTGCAACAATTGGACGACCTGGTGGATTAGATAGATTTTTATGAACCTTAGGCAAAATATAGAAGGCTGGTCTAGTTGGGGTACGATTGAACAAATATTGAAATTCTCATTCAGAGATAAGAGAAGAGGAGTGAGCTTGCTGAAGGAATAGTTCTATTTTCATTTGGAAATCTACTGGTAGGATCAGTGGGCAAAGCTCTATAATAAGACAGGTCTTGTAATTGTCTTAGAACCTCCTGATCGTACAGGGTTTTAGGCATAATTACTAGACCACCTCCCTTATCAGATTTATTTATTAACAAAATTAAAATATTCAAAAAGTACAATAAACTCAAAGAGAAGAAGCTGCATGGCCTTCAGGATGTTAAAACACTAAAGTTTAAACAGTGCAGTCTTGTTTCTTTCACATAGCTATAAACTTTACCATAGCGCTTTTCAAATAACAGGGTGATTTTAACCACAATCATGAGGAAGTTAAAGGCAGGTTTGCTCTGACCACATGTGTGTTTTATTTTATTTAAAATCAAACATTAACCCATATACAAGAGCTTTTATCTTTTATCTTTTAGATATTAATCTCTAATTCCGTACCTTTAATGGTCACACTTTATTTTTATGTCCAATAATTAACCTAATTTGATGCTTGTTAATAGTTTGTAAGGTATTTTCTAAGTTTAGATATGGGGTAGAGATTAAGGAGTCTAAAATTAGTCAGTGTTACTGCTGTTATTCTGTTTCCAACTGAAATGTTTGTTTGACAGTTTATGGAAATAAATAAGATGAACAGAATAAAATTGGTTAAAAATCAGCAGTAAAATAGGTCTAGGTTTACATTTACTCATAGTGTGTCGGGTTCATGTTCACTTGGTCATAGTTACACTTGCATGCAGGATGTGGTTTAAAGTTTATACCATCTGCTGCATGCAAGTGTATAAAGTGTTGTTCATGAAGTGTTCATCAATATATATATATATATATATATATATATATATATATATATTCCCAGTGGTATGACAAATTATAAAACATAAAAGCTGAAAAATTCATTGGCTGTAAAGGACAACAGTTCTCTGCTCTTTGCAATACCCAGTGTTACAAGGACACATGTAAAAATCAATTTCAACACACTGAAAGAGAAATATATTATATATTAGTGTCCATATACAGTATGTAAGACATGATGTACAGTCAGCCAATCATTTTTTGCAAATGAATTCTCACAAGGGATGAAGGGTTTTATTTTTTAAGCATGACAGGCTCGAATCACATTTTTAAAAGGGGTGATATTATGCTTTTTCACTTTTTACCACTTTAGTCAGTTCTGTAATGTTGCTGTTTGAGAATGAATAAAAAAATCTGCAAAGTTAAAAGCACAAATTTCAGTTCAAAAGGAGATATTTCAAAAACTTCAACAAACGACTCTTTTGGACTACAACACACATTTTTCGGGATTTGTGATATCCCAAATATCGATGAATGGAACAAGACCTGGTTGAGGTGCACAAGAGAAGGCAACGAGTGTTATCACTATGTCTGAGACATCGTAGCTTTCCTAAGGCAGACGAACTTAGAGTGGTTACAATCATCTGGGTTGAAATCAAGCTCAAATTGATTTGATTTTGACGCAATATTTAAACTGAAGCTGGCAGGTGGCTATGATATGGGGCGTGAGATTTCCTAACTAGATGCCGAGTGGAGCCAATCACAACACGGACTGGCACAGCTAACCAATCACAGCACACACCAGTCCAGCTAACCAATCACAACACACACTGGCCCAGTTAACCCATCACAGCACACAGTGGCCCAGTTAACCCATCACAGCACACAGTGGCCCAGCTAACCAATCACAGCATGTGTAATATGGTAATGTTTGTGTAGATCTAGAGTCTTGTCTTCTTGTATTTAGTTCAGTGAGATCTGAACATACTCGCAGTAAAAGCAGTACAAACCTATTAATGCAATGATCAGAAGCACATTCAGCAGAACAGATGTGATGATGGTCAGGTTTCTCCATGGTGTCTCCTGTTCTGGAGTATCATTTGATTCTGAGTCTGTACAATACGTTTGGTTTTATCAGTCTTTATTCAATTTCAGTCTTTAACAGAACAAAGACACTTCAAAAATATTAGTTATTCATAAATGTGTATAATATATTTATTATTGAAAATCCATCTGAAATGAGAAAGTAACTCACGGCTGATGTAGATTTTGGTGCCGTTGCTGAATTTTTGTGGTTCACTAGTTTTCACACAATAATAAACTCCTAATTCATCAGCGGTGATATTTCTGATGAACAGACTACTGTTAGTTTTCACTGAGTATTTGTCTTCAAAGATGCTGTTTTCATATAAGGCTTCTCCAGTTCTGCTACTGAAAGTGCGTAAGATCAACTCTGGAGGATCTGATGATTTCTGTCTGAACCAGTAAATCTCCTCTATATCAAGATCACAGCTTATAATCACATCAGCTCCTAAAGTTACTGCTGTGTTTGTTAGACTCTCTGTGCCTTGAGACCACATGAACAGATTTATGAGAGAAATAATTTATTTTATAATTTATTAAGACATTAAATAAAAAGAAACCCCATTTACTGATTCAATATAATATGTGATAAGCTCACAGATCTGAAGCTGGATGATCTTCATCGTGTGATCCAGATGAATATCTTCTGTTCTGTGATCATTCAAACATCTCTCACTGTGAGCGGAAACACAGTGAAACCTCGAGCACACAGAGAAGAGGAAGTCAGAGCTGGGCTTCTCTGATAGCACTTCAGCCATCTTCAGGCCTGTAACCTGAACTAAATGCAGTTTAGAAAAATGTTTAAAATACAAAAATTGAAATTTGACATACATAAATTTTATATATAACTTAAATAACAATCCAATTTGTAATTCTAAGAATTGATTTACAATGCTTTTTGTCATAAAAGAACAATTCAGTACATTCAGCTTTATGCAAAAAAAAAATATTCATAATATATAATTTGTTTTTCTATTTTCTATTATATCATACCTTTTCCATAATGACAAAGCAAAAGAATAAATAAATAAAAACAGATTTACAAATTTACTAAAAGGCAAGAAACTGAAATATCACATTGACATAAGTATTCAGACCATTTGACATGCACTTTTCTCTGGATCATCCTTACAGAGAACTGTGACTTTGTGAGTTGAGCAATAAAGAAAGCTCATATATAGTGGGGAAAAAATAATAATAATAAAAAAACACAGTCAGGAAAGTTTAAAATGTACCCTCTGGCCATACTTCCTTGAAAGAAAACTTAAGTCTCCACATCTTTGACTCAGTTTGTGTTCCTCATCCACAAGTGGGACAAAGCAGGAAAATTGGCCTGCTTCTGTGAAATTCAGATGAGAGGTTTCCATTCTCATACTCTGTGGGAAAACTTTCTATTTGACATTTGAACATTATGTCCTGGCCTTTTGTTGAGGGAATGCCATTTTCAATATCATAAACAACCATGCTATTATTGCATCTCCAAAACACATGAATTTCTTCTGGCTTTAGCTCCTTTTCCTTGTATGAACCTGGTAATATAACAGAGCCTCCAACGCCACCAGTGATTTGACCCTGGTCCTGAAGAGACAGGAGATGAGAGTAACAACATTTGAAGCAAATCATGTCAGTATTACCAAACATGTAAACTGATTACTGAATTCTAACCTTTGCCTGTGAGATCCAGAAAATAAAGAAATAATAAATAAATTAACCTCCATCTACACAATCTAGAAGGGCAAATTTAGGCAAGGGAAGTTTAGTCATTCAGTACATTTATGTACAGTAGTAATTCAAAGTGCTTTACATTGAATAATTTAGGAAAATATAACAGGTAAGAAATAACGAAGATGTAAAATTGGGTAAAAAAAGGTTATTAAATCACAGTGTCTCTATGCTTTCTGCATAGTGTTTCTGTCATGTGTTTAGGATTTCTATTCATACACTCTATTCATTCTTTTCTGTTGGGTTCAGTGCAGTTTTACTCTCAGTGTAGAATTCCTCATGTTTGTTTGCAGAGCTTGCTTTAGATTGTAACAGATTCACATGACAGTCCTCACTAAAATGTGCCACACTTTTGAGAACAGATAGAAATGATTAAAGATAAAAAGAAAAACACTAGAGATCCTTCAGAAGAAAATACAGAGCAACAAGTGCTAAACAAAGCCAGGATCTTTACACATTATTTTTAAAGCTGTTACCTTTTTAAAAGTATACTTTTGTTACTTTTAGGTACTAATATGAACACTGTTGGTTCTTGATCACAATAATTTATCCCATTGACACATTTGTATTGTTATTCATATCTCTACCACATGATGCCACTGTAAACTCTTGTAGAATTTTTAATCAGGAAAGTGGCATTTACCTGAAATATGTCCTGTACAGCATTTAGTGAAACATCAATCAATGTTTTATTTAATTGTTTTTCTTTTTAATATTTACTTATTTGTACTTTCTTATCTTTCATGTTTTATTTATAAATATATTAATGCATGTATTCCTTTATTTATTTACCCATGGTTTATTTATTGTAATGTTTGTATGGGTGAAACTATATGTTTAAACAAATCAATGTTTGTATTCAAACAGCATGAATGTGTTTTTAAACATGGAAAGATGGTGACTATTTAAACATATATTCTTGTGCACTTTTGTCTGAAAGACTGCGTTGTTGGATTACATGCTACCTAGAATCCAAGCAAAAATCCCTTTGATTAGACATCTTTCGAATCTGAAATCTCCTTCTCAAACCTAATCTAATCTAATCTTTGAAGATTTCCAGAAAAATAAAAATAATAACCGTCTACAATGTCCCAGATGCCGCCACAGACACAAGTCCTTGTGACACAGCGAAGAGAAGGACGTGTTTGATAGTTTTAACTCAGACTGAGCAAACTGCTTTCATCTGGAGAATTCTCCACTGAATCATGATGACTCAGTGATGTTCGTGTTTCACTAGACACAAGTCTTTTGAATCACAGACAGCCAGAGTAACAAACAGAAAGTCCCTTCAGTACATACAGTGCTCCATATGATATCACACTGGAATATTTTGGTATACTTTGCCCTTATAGCATATATATATGTATATATATATATATATATATATATATATATATATATATATATATACATTTGGCTGATATATGTTGCTGCATAGTAGACATAAATTGCCTATAAAAGCTGTTTATGCATTTGGATTCCAAACTAAGTGAAGATAATCATTGGTTTCAATCAATTTCAGCTTTCACTGCCATAAGTCTGCACTGGAACTGCAATAATATATGCAATTGTGATAAACATGGACTTGGAATGAATAGGTGAGCTTCTGAGTTTGATTAAGACAGTGCATGGATGACCATTATAAGCTGCCTGTGAACATGCGGCAGGTTGCTGTTCACGTCACCATGGTAACCTCATGTCCGGAATGTTTATTCAGTTCCCGCTGGATCGAGGAGTTATAGGCAATCACCTTTACATCCAAAAATAAACAATGAAATCCAGTTTATGCTTCAAAAACAACAACAACAACAACAACAACACAAATTCAAAGTGGAATATCAGGGTAAATAGAGTTGTGCTTTTTTAATCTTAGTTTACCATTTATAATTTAGAATTAATAATTCATATTTAGAATTTTAATATGTATAAATTAATATTCATATTCATATTATAATTATTTATAATTGATTTTCTATCTATCTACATTACAATTAATATGGTAAATCTAAAATTGAATAAATATTATAAATATGTAAGTGTTAAATGTAATACTCAGTATAATTATTTGTAATATTAACCATATTAATTGTAATTTTAAATATATATTTCATATAATAAATTAATAATATAAGTGGCTTATAGAGAAAAACGTACTGTGCCATGGTATAACAGTAATACTCACTCTCTCAAGAAAGTAACTCGTAGTCTTGAACGCAAATGGAGAAAAACTAACTTGGAAGTTTTTAGAATTGCATGGAAAAACAGTATGTCCAGCTATAGACAGGCTCTAAAAACTGCTAGGGCAGAGCATATACACAAACTCATTGAAAATAACCAAAACAATCCAAGGTTTTTATTTAGCACAGTGGCTAAATGAACAAATTACCAGACGCCACCTGATTCAAATATTCCACCAACGTTAAATAGTAATGACTTTATGAATTTCTTCACTGATAAAATAGATAACATTAGAAATACAATAGCGGATGTAGATTCTACAGCGTCTAACACTTCAGTTTCATCCATCGCACCCAAAGATAAACTGCAGTGCTTTACAACTATAGGACAGGAAGAGCTAAATAAACTTATCACTGTATCTAAACCAACAACATGTTTATTAGATCCTGTACCCACTAAATTACATAAAAGAGCTGTTACCTGTAGCCGAAGAACCGCTTCTCAATATCATTAACTCGTCGTTATCTTTAGGTCACGTCCCAAAACCATTCAAGCTGGCGGTTATTAAGCCTCTTATTAAGAAACCAAAACTAGATCCTGGTGTACTGGCAAATTATAGGCCTATTTCAAATCTTCCATTTATGTCTAAAATTTTAGAAAAAGTTGTGTCTGCTCAATTGAGCACCTTCCTGCATAAAAATGATCTGTATGAAGAATTTCAGTCAGGTATCAGGCCCCACCATAGCACAGAAACTGCACTTGTTAAAATTACAAATGACCTGCTTCTTGCGTCAGATCAAGGCTGCATCTCATTTCTAGTCTTACTTGATCTTAGTGCTGCGTTCGACACCATAGATCATGACATACTCATAGATCGATTACAAAACTATACAGGTATTCAAGGGCAGGCTCTAAGATGGTTTAGATCCTACCTGTCCGATCGCTACCATTTTGTTTACTTAAATGGGGTGTCATCTCATTTATCATCAGTAAAATATGAAGTGCCACAAGGATCCGTCCTAGGTCCCCTTCTATTTTCAATATACATGTTGCCCCTTGGTAATATTATTAGAAAATACGGAATTAGCTTCCACTGTTATGCTGATGATACTCAGCTATATATCTCAACGAGACCAGATGAAACTTCCCAATTATCTAAGCTAACAGAGTGTGTTAAAAATGTAAAAGATTGGATGACAAATAATTTTCTCCAATTAAATTCGGATAAGACAGAGAAATTAATTATTGGACCAAAAAACACCACACAGAAACTTGTAGATTACAATCTGCAACTAGACAGATGTACTGTTACTTCCTCTACAGTCAGAAATCTGGGTGTTATATTAGACAGCAATTTGTCTTTTGAAAATCAAATTTCCAATGTTACAAAAACTGCATTCTTCCATCTTAGAAACATTGCCAAGCTACGAAACATGTTATCTGTTTCTGATGCAGAAAAGCTAGTTCATGCTTTCATGACCTCTAGACTGGACTATTGTAATGCACTTCTAGGTGGTTGTCCTGCTTCGTCAATAAACAAGCTACAGGTCGTCCAAAATGCAGCAGCTAGATTCCTTACCAGGTCAAGAAAATATCATCATATTACCCCAATTTTACAGTCTCTGCACTGGCTACCTATTAAGTTCCGTATCAGTTACAAATTATCATTACTTACCTATAAGGCCCTAAATGGTTTAGCTCCTGCGTACCTAACTAGCCTTCTACCACGCTACAACCCATCACGCACCCTAAGGTCACAAAACGCTGGACTTTTGGTAGTTCGTAGGATAGCAAAGTCCACTAAAGGAGGTAGAGCTTTTTCACATTTGGCTCCCAAACTCTGGAATAGCCTTCCTGATAATGTTCGGGGTTCAGACACACTCTCTCTGTTTAAATCTAGATTAAAAACGCATCTCTTTCGCCAAGCATTCGAATAATGTATCTCTTAAATTGTGAGTGTAGTTGCATCTGCATTTTTATTCTTTAGCTTGGGTTAAACTAATTTTACTTTGTTGGATCAGCAGCTATGCTAATGATGTCTCTATTTTGTTTCTATGTTTTGCCACAAGCTCCAGTCTGGATCCAGAACACCTGAGAAGAGATGATGCTGACCCTCAGAGGACCCCAGATGATCCTAACCTTGAATCAACAAACAGAACTAACAATTATTGCTACATGTGTGACTGCATCATATAATTACTATTAGTTAATAATATTGATAGTTCATCGTCTAGCTGACTACGTCTTGTATTATTATTATTATTATTTTTTATTTTTTCTAAAATCCTGTCAAACGTGCACAATCTACTAGCTACTACTAAATATTGTAGAAACATAATTTTCTGTAAAGTTGCTTTGTAACGATTTGTATTGTAAAAAGCGCTATACAAATAAACTTGAATTGAATTGGCTTATGGAGCATCATGATACATTTAATCGTGCTTTTGTAATCTTACGTGGGCATCTTTATAATTAATATATATTAATACAATAACAGTTATATAACAAATAATATTGTAAATATTACATATAACTAATACAACAACTATATAATTAATACATTTTAATTATGCTTATAAATTGTTATACATATAAATCAATTGTTTGTATATGAATGTGTATATATATATATATATATATATATATATACACAAATTTAGATAATGGAATATAGAGTACTAATTATAATATAATTTATATATTTTGTTTAAGTTTATATAATATACATGTACACTTAAAATGTTTTTAATGGTTTAATGTTTATTTCTTTTTTATTATGTATAATTATTGGGGTAAAACCTTCTGCCCCAAATGTGTATTATTTTATAAAATGTTAGATTTCAAAGATGCTGTGTTTTATGCTGAGGCTATAAAATGCACATTCATGTGAGAGACTTGCACATAATAAGAATATACCCACTCAGTCTGTTGTCTCTAAATGAATGCTTGAGTAAATGAGATGGGAAGAGCAGTTCTTCACCCCCTGTGTCTCTCTTCCCCTGCTCATATCCTGCTCATATTCCTCTGCAGGAGCATCTTTGTTCAGGACAGTATGAGTTTGAATCTCCTGGATACACTTTAGAAGTCTGTAAAGAAGAATGAAGAAAAACGACACGAGAATAAGAAAAGCGAGAGGTTTGCCTTCTAGTATAATCTCTGAGGGCATAAAGAAGAGTGTAAGTGCTGTCTTGAGCAGTTTTTATACACTCAGATGTCTTTTATCCATCAGCAGGCACTGAAATCGTAACGAGTGGCGCGAGAGCTCCCCTGGCACACTTACCTCTGCAGAAAGACAATATGGTCTGGCAACGTAATTATGCCCAAGTAATTATAGTCAACACTTTGTGAGATGGCTGGTTAGCCCACATTCAGACAGTCTCAGTCTAACCCACCACAAATGACACATAATACAAAATATGACCCTTAATCTATATAATTCACGTCAAAATCCCAAAGTGTCTCATTATGTTGCGTTTACACTGCATTTACACTGCACTGAAAACCGAATGTTTGGTAACGTGTTGTAGCGATAGATACGACAGAAGGACTAACTGTAAAGACTTTGTGTCTTTAAGGATTTTTTTTTTTTTTACCAAACTATTGGCTATTTTGGGTCACTCCCGCTGCTTTAATCCTCTCAGATATGAGATCAAAAACTGTTTGTTTTGTCCAATTTATTTTTTTTTAAATACAATTTAAACGTTTGCTTTTACCATTTCTGTGGTACTTACATGAATAAATAATTTACTAAACCAAACGACGAAAAGATTGGTGAAGCCTCTTAATTGCGTAATAATGAATTATAATTTTACAGAAGACTAGCGTATAAAACTGAAAGACTAGCAACTTACTGTTTGCCATACATGTTGTTTGTTTCTCTTAGTGGTTTACTATGTATACACTGCAGCATGAAAACTACAGTGAAATGCCTGTCAACTGTTTTAAACTGCACCATCCTAATCAAACACGAACCCCGCGCGCGCTCTGTCGAGCGTGTAACGCTACGCTAAAGCGCGTGTCCCGGTAAAGAGCGACACTCTGCGTCATGTGACGGCGGACGGACGGAGAGATGAAGATGGCGCAGCACCGGCGCTGAAGAGGTTCCCCGTTCACCCCGTCAAATCACGGGAAATCGCGTCGAGTACGCGTAAAAGAGCGCCGCGCGCGCACGCGACTCGAGAAACGCTCAAGGTTAGCTTGTCCTCTTCTTGTTTTGTTGGATTCCGGCGGCTAATCACGACTGACCGAGTCAGTGAAATAAATACACGAGCGTCTCCATCCTCAGATGCTGCTGCGCCGCCGCTTCCATAGCGCGAGATCCAGACGCGCGCGGAGCTGACGCGTGAAGCACGTCTGTGTGATGAGACACACGGCTGTGAGACAAACACGTCTGACCGTCTGCTTCAACTTTAATTCATGTGTCACCGTACATGACATTTAACCGAAACTCTTCTAATATCTTGGTTATTTTACCGGGATCATGTGGACAGCTACCGAGGACGAGAAAATCGGCGTGGGTGAGTTGAAAATATGATATAAATATACGAGTTAAGCTAAACCAAACTAATTCCAGATATGTTTTATGTGGCTTATGAATCATTTTAAGCAAGAAGAAGGCAAAGGATATATAAAACTAGATGATGTTACCATTCAATGTTAATGCTGAGGAGAAATACATGACACGTTTTAGTGAATTTAACACTTTTACCTGTCTTTTTTTGTCATAAAGTGTTTAATTCGTCATGTAAATCGTTCTGCACGACTGTTGAATACTAACGTGTTGTTACAGTGGTGTACACCGCTAGTGTTGACGGTATAAACTCGACCGACAGGGGGCGATGCGAGCGGTGCGTCTCCAACAGGTGGACTACATCTGATATTGAGGTCTAACACTCATCATCCACTCAAAAATCATCTTCTGAGAGAACATAAGGGTCTAGGACAAATGGACAGCGTGTTCATTCAACAAATGCACCGTGTCAGCATGTGCATCGGTCACCGTTTACTCTGAAAGTGTCACGGCGGTGCGTGAAATGCCAGTTCAGCTTCCCTACTGTGCCTGACAGATCCAGACAAGCTTCATGTGCACACAGAAGCAAATTCAAACACAGAACGTATTGATATACCTCCAACTGAAGGAAACAGCCCTGTATGGATTATAAAAGAAGGAAACGTTACTGCAGTAAATTGGGAATTTTTAATTATTGGTCTCATAAGGCCCTGATGAGTCACCATTTCAGAGAGAGCAGCATTAATGCGGGTGTATGCTTGGTCATGTACAATCTAGCCGTCACGTCGGGTCAGATAAATGCAGATTAATAAGATGCATTGTTGTGTAACTTGACTCAGTCCTGGTGGTGCACTTCCCGTGCTCGTGTGAGTCACGATACAAAATGGCATCCTTCACTAGTTTTTTCTTTGCAAGATGCTATTTGCTGGCTTTTGTTGTTGTTGTTGTGGCGTTAGTGATTTGAAGCATTTTTAGTTGCATCAAACTTTAATTACGCATATATGGGAGACTCTTTAGTGCAACTTTTCTGTCTCTAAGAATGGTTCTAAAGAAGAAGCCTCAATACATTTTTAATTGCCTGTCTTTAAAGAGTGTGCAAACACTTAATCGTCTAAAATACAATGTTACCATTTGTATAACAATTAAAAAAGCATTTCAGAAAACAACTGCATTTTTCTTATATTTGGGTATTTTGAAAATGCGATATTTCAAATGTAACATATAAGAGGACATTAATCTGCATGACCTTTTCACATTTATTAAAATATAGGTCTGTGTCATTATAACAAACCAGTTAGTGTTAACAGTTGTTGGTGAAATATGTCATGGTTTTAATGTCTGAAAATAAATACATATACTGTATATATATATATATATATATATATATATATATATATATATATATATATATATATATATATATATATATATATTCTGAATACAAAGGTGATTGAAAAAATCTTTTATCCAAAATTTAAAAAAATCAAACTGAATAATATAAATAATACTGAAATGACATTGTTACGACCACAGGATATACCAAAATACAAGTTTTAAGTTATACAACTAGGTTTCTAGTTGTCAAAATTGTCCCTCAAATGAAAAATCACACTTGAATGGTGAAGAGATGAGAATGTAAATGCATTGCCAGTCCATTTTGTTTGCAAGTAAGGGAAAAGCAGTCAAAGTCAAACTTAACATTTCTCCCCAGGGAGTCGTAGAACCTTAGATAAAACCCATTTGTCATAACTGTCACCTGACATCTGCTTTAGTTTTAACAATTATATTTTAAGAGCTACAGAATTATAAACTTACAGGAACAGACCAACTATTTGTCATCTAAGAAAAGCAGATCTGTCAAAAGGAAGGGAGTTTTACATTCCGACCCAGCAGAAGGTGGTAACTCATGGATGTGCTCCAAAAAGCCGACCCCCCTGAGATTCTGGCACGCCATTGAAAAACAGCTATTCACGCTGGCTCTGTGTGAATGGGTCTTTGTGATGCAATGGGCATGTTGAATGTGATGCTAACCCCACAGCCTGCTAATGCACCACACAGTTCACATCAATGAAGGCCATTTTTCCTCCTCATCTCCAATTATACTGTAGAAAAACATGTTGAATCAATAGTGGTTTGATAGTAATGTTGCTTTTATATTAAATTAATAGTTCAGTCAAAATGAAAATTTGCTAAATGTAAAACCATAAGGCAATCCAAGATAAAGATGAGTTTGTTGCTTTATCAGATTTGGAGAAATTTAGCATTACATCTCTGCAGTGAATGGGTGCCGTCAGAATGAGAGTCCAAACAGCTGATACAAAAAAAACACAATAATTCACAAGTAATCCATACCAGTCCAGTCCATCAGTTAACATCTTATGAAGTGAAAAGCTGTGTTTTAGTCCATAATATTGCTTTCTCCAGTGAAAATGTCTTCTCTGAATCAGGAGAGAAATCTGCACAGATCAAGCACCGTTTACAAGCAAAACAGTCCAAAATACTTCTAAACAAACACGTGGATGGATTTTGATGTGAGAGACAACAGTAGGCAGAGCTTTTCATTGGATAAAGTGTTGTTAAGGATTATGGACTTATTTTGGAGAAAAGAAGCAACCGTTTAAATTTAAAACGCCTTGATGGCTTTGTTTGTTTTTTTTGTTTTTTTTTTTACAAACATGCAGCTTTTCACTTCACAAGTCATTGATTGATGGACTGGAGTATGGTGTGGATTACTTGTGGAATATTGTAGTGTTTTTCATCAGCTGTTTGGACTCTCATTCTGACGGCACCCATTCACTGGATCCATTGGTGAACTGCTTCAGATATTTGATGGCAAATTTGAATTTTTTGGGACATGAACAGGTTATATCAATATAGAAACAGAACATTTTGAGGTTGTAAAGGAAATTATCATATTTGAGATGATGATTTATGCCACATATAAAATAATTCAACCTCTGATTATGAGGACAAGGCTCCCAAAGTATGGCTTTATTTTACTTCACTATCCAGCACTGCTTCCTCTACATATTTCATATATAACATTGTTGATATAATGGAGATAATAAGATGGAAATCTACTGTAAGAGGGCAATAGTGCTTAATTTGATGGTTAAAGAGACAAATTTCAAAATGCGCCTTTTGCAATGAGACATAAATAATTTATTCTGTAAGCAGAAGCAACCAATTATATGGGTTTACCAAGATGCAAAAGTCCAGCTGGTCACGTGGTTTCAAAATGGCTGCCTCCTTAAGGTGACACGCTGACTTTTTTTAAGGCCTGCTGATGTAACTGCTATCTTTATTTCATGGTGTACATAATTATAAATTGTTTTCCCCCAACATACTACTTAGTTGTGTAAAACTGACAGAGTTCTCCATTGAAGGTCAATGTTCTCAGGACCAGATTTTTTAATCGACTCAAATTCTGCCATTTCGGGCTTCCTGCTCTCAAGATATCTCAAGATAAAATCAAGAGTTTGGAAGTTCAGCAAAGTCATAAGTCAAGAGTTTAAAACATTAGCACTTAGCATGTGTTGATAGATGCGATAGTGTTAATAGCACTCTTCCAGTCACTTCTGAGATTTGTTTGTCATCTGTAGCTCAGTAAAAAAGGAAGGCATTAACAGGCAGATGGGGGAACTATTATGTCCCCTAATTTAATCTGTACTGGATGGACAGCTATTAGATCCAGCCTCACGCTGAGGCTAGCGATGCTTTGGATATTCGCCACTGAATATTCATCTTAGCTTACTGAAGAAGCTGCGCTCAATTAGAATATTACAGAAGGATGTGATTGTGGGCTGTCAAAGAGAAGGAGGGTGTCCATTGTTGTTCAGTAGATCATTAAGCACAGTTATGAGCCATCACACTTGCCTATGACAGGAAAAGAGTGCTCAGTATTTCAGAAATGTTGATGGAGGTGTTCTGGAGACACTATGGCTTTTATTCAAAAAGTAGGTGGTGGAAAGTTTGTTTGTGTACAAGACTGTCACATTTCAGCCTGGAGTTAGCTATTAGCAATGTTTGCTAAGGCTGATGCCTCAAATCATGGCTTGTTTTGGTGAGCTCAAGTATTTCTAAGTGTTCAGACTTAAAGTTACGATAAAATAGGTGATGAAATCACAATATTGAACTCAACATTGATTTTTTTGGATTTAGTAGGTGTTAGATGGCTAGCAAATGCATAGCAATATGCTAATACATGCTAACATATAATATAGCTGAACAAAACCAGTTCCAAACTTGTTTAGGCTAACTATGCAAATTGCTAAGTTGAAAGAACAGTCTCAGTGCCATTGTAGCAGGATATTAAGTATTTTTACAATTCCCAATTATCTTGACGAACTTTTTTTCAGAAGGTAGAAACTGGAAAGTTAGTTGTTGGCAGACTGACACATTTCAGACTCAAGTTGGTAATCAGCGATTTGCTAAGGCTGATGCCTCAAATCATGGGGCATATTAAGGTTGATTTTTTTCACCAGCTGGATGATAAAATTGGTGATAATTCACATAGATTTCCATGTAACCGAGACCGGAATATTGACAATTGGGGTTAGCAGGTGTCAGGTGGCTAGCAAATGCATAAAAACATGTTTAAACACATTAAATTGTAAACTAGAAAAACTAAATTAGTCCAAATCTAATAATTATTTTGGGAGAACACAGTCTTAGTGATGTAATTGGGGGATATAGACTATATTTGAATTGAATTGAATATTTGCTATTCCTACCAATTTCCCATGGTTGTGTTGATAAACTAGGTAGAATGTTGGTTTGTTTGGGAGCCTGTCACAGTTTAGACTGCAGTTAGTTGTAGCAATGTTTGTTAAAGCTGATACCTCAAATCTGACTACCGAGAGTGAAATCTGAGTTTATTAGTATGAATTGTCTACTACATTTGAGTTTTGTTCAGGCTAGTTAAACACATTACTGATTTAATGAGGAAGATCTCAGTATCACATATCTCAGTGAATGGGTTTTGCTGTTCGTACTGGTGTCTTGATGTATAACATGCATCTCTTTTGAAACTTCTGGAACCTTTTCACCCCTCATGCATCTCCAAAATGTGTGACTTTGCTGAATATCAGCAAGACCGGAACACAAGGAGAAAGAAGCATGCAGAGAAGGCAATAACAAGACACAAGACACAGGAGATGTCAGCAGTCGATACCTCCACCAAACAGCTATCCTTAACCAGAGGGGGCTTGCTCACATGTTCAGTCACAAATGTCACTGATGCAATGCAAGCAGACATGAACATTTGGGAAGGGAAGCTTGCTGGGGGAGTAGAATTGGCACGCAAGCCCTGTCATCCTGAGCCCCATACAAACTCACACACGCTTTATATTGTGAGCTTCCTCTACGCACACCCCTACTGAATGTTTACTAGAGGCAATAAATGTCAATTATATATATATATATATATATATATATACAACCCGAATTCCGGAAAAGTTGGGACGTTTTTTAAATTTTAATAAAATGAAAACTAAAAGACTTTCAAATCACATGAGCCAATATTTTATTCACAATAGAACATAGATAACATAGCAAATGTTTAAACTGAGAAAGTTTACAATTTTATGCACAAAATGAGCTCATTTCAATTTTGATTTCTGCTACAGGTCTCAAAATAGTTGGGACGGGGCATGTTTACCATGGTGTAGCATCTCCTTTTCTTTTCAAAACAGTTTGAAGACGTCTGGGCATTGAGGCTATGAGTTGCTGGAGTTTTGCTGTTGGAATTTGGTCCCATTCTTGCCTTATATAGATTTCCAGCTGCTGAAGAGTTCGTGGTCGTCTTTGACGTATTTTTCGTTTAATGATGCGCCAAATGTTCTCTATAGGTGAAAGATCTGGACTGCAGGCAGGCCAGGTTAGCACCCGGACTCTTCTACGACGAAGCCATGCTGTTGTTATAGCTGCAGTATGTGGTTTTGCATTGTCCTGCTGAAATAAACAAGGCCTTCCCTGAAATAGACGTTGTTTGGAGGGAAGCATATGTTGCTCTTAAACCTTTATATACCTTTCAGCATTCACAGAGCCTTCCAAAACATGCAAGCTGCCCATACCGTATGCACTTATGCACCCCCATACCATCAGAGATGCTGGCTTTTGAACTGAACGCTGATAACATGCTGGAAGGTCTCCCTCCTCTTTAGCCCGGAGGACACGGCGTCCGTGATTTCCAACAAGAATGTCAAATTTGGACTCGTCTGACCATAAAACACTATTCCACTTTGAAATAGTCCATTTTAAATGAGCCTTGGCCCACAGGACACAACGGCGCTTCTGGACCATGTTCACATATGGCTTCCTTTTTGCATGATAGAGCTTTAGTTGGCATCTGCTGATGGCACGGCGGATTGTGTTTACCGACAGTGGTTTCTGAAAGTATTCCTGGGCCCATTTAGTAATGTCATTGACACAATCATGCCGATGAGTGATGCAGTGTCGTCTGAGAGCCCGAAGACCACGGGCATCCAATAAAGGTCTCCGGCCTTGTCCCTTACGCACAGAGATTTCTCCAGTTTCTCTGAATCTTTTGATGATGTTATGCACTGTAGATGATGAGATTTGCAAAGCCTTTGCAATTTGACATTGAGGAACATTGTTTTTAAAGTTTTCCACAATTTTTTTACACAGTCTTTCACAGATTGGAGAGCCTCTGCCCATCTTTACTTCTGAAAGACTCTGCTTCTCTAAGACAAAGCTTTTATAGCTAATCATGTTACAGACCTGATATCAATTAACTTAATTAATCACTAGATGTTCTCCCAGCTGAATCTTTTCAAAACTGCTTGCTTTTTTAGTCATTTGTTGCCCCCGTGCCAACTTTTTTGAGACCTGTAGCAGGCATTAAATTTTAAATGAGCTAATTAAGTGGATAAAAGTGTAAAATTTCTCAGTTTAAACATTTGCTATGTTATCTATGTTCTATTGTGAATAAAATATTGGCTCATGTGATTTGAAATTCCTTTAGTTTTCATTTTATTAAAATTTAAAAAACGTCCCAACTTTTTCCGGAATTCGGGTTGTATATATATATATATGTCAGCTCCTGATCATTACTCTTATTTTTTCTTTGATCGAGCATTTAAAAGCTTCATTCTTAATGAAGTCGTATGGTCAGGCTGTGACTTTAGTCCAGCTTGCCTGGGTCTAATGGGTTTTATGTGGATATGATTAATGTTTTTGCCTTTTGTTAGTGTTTCCGCATTATTTTGTACATTTATATTTCATTATATAGTTAGAATAGCTGTTCTACATAATTAAATATTCTACACTGCCATTCAAAAGTTTGGGTTAAATAGGATTTCTTTCTATTCTGTTCTTTTATTCAGCAAATTGATCAAAAGTTATGAAAAGATTACATTGTTACAAATAATTCTATTTCAAATAAATGCTCTTATTTTAATATTTCTATTCATCAAATCCTGAAAAAAAATGTATCATGGTTTCTACAGAAAATATTAAGATGCACTGTTTTCAACACTTATAATGTAAACGACTTATAAATGTTTGTTAGCATGTTAGAATGATTTTTGTACGATCATGTGACACTGAAAAGTAATAATGAGTAATGAGTAATGATAAAATGTAAAATATATTCAAATAGTTATTTTAAATAATAAAAAATATATATTTCACATTATTACGATTTGTATTGTATTTTTGGTCAAATGAATGCAGCTTTAGTGAGCATAAGATTTTTTTTTAAGCCAAAAAGTTTTACTGACCCAAAACATTGCAACGGTGATGCATGTGTATTATATGCATACATACCAATCCTTTTTTTCTTAGTACTGAAAATATTTTTTTCATTTAAAACATCAAAAGACAGGAAAAGAAGTCAGTGTTTCCTTTATTTATTGTATGTCTACATAAAACCATGTCCGCAACCCAATTTAATGTGAAATATTTCTTAGTGAAACTAGATAACCTGTACAATGAAAAAAGTAGGGCACAGCTTAATAAAGCAGTAAGGATTTGATTGAATCTTAAAAATTGGATGTGTCATATGTACCAGAATAAAGATGTATGGATGTGGTTGGAGGGGAGGAGCTAAAAAATAAGCAGCCTTGGTGATGTCACTGAAAAAAAAAAAAAGTTGTTTCAATTTGAGTATTGTTTGTAATGCAGATTAGGAACTAGAACTAGGAATAGGAACTTTTTTTTGCGGTAGTTAGAACGTGTTTTAATTGCATTTAAATCATTAGTCCCAAGCATTAATGAATTAATGAAGATATCCTAAAAAGTAGCAACAGAGTAAGTGGTTTTAGAGGAGTCGCTGTCCAAGGTGCTGAACACAGATCTATTGTTCAACACAAATGGATTGATACCTGAGCTGCTCTGGCAGCAAATAGGTTTACCACGGTTTTCTAACACCCAAGACACATTCAGCAAATCCTCGCTTAGATATTCCTTCAAACACATCCTCTTGTCGAAATCCCATGTCAATAGCGACATAATCGCCATGAAAGTGGCGCGTCGGAATCATCCTATTACCTTTTCCTCTGGCTGCTCCTGAATGAACCCGACTGAGCAGCCGACAGGTCATTAGTAAAACATTCCGGCGCTATCGCAATAGGATCCCTGATTTTGCTAGCTGAATAAACTTGATTAGCTCTCTTTCAGTCACTCAGGTAGGTCTCAAATCAAACATTTACCTTGCATCAGTATTTCCCTGATTTAAAGTAAATTCCAGGTGCCTTTTCTTCACAGACTTCCCTCTAGTCAAACAGTCTCTCTCTTGCTGTTTATATTCCTCAACGATTGATTCTTCCCACTGATGGGTAGCACTACTGCTAATCAGTGAGTTCTGCTACAAACTGTGAGAGTTTGCCAACAAACTGATCTGATGCTTTGTGTTAGAGGCTTTAGTTTTGGTGTCTTTGTGGAGGTTTATTTAGTCGCCCTTTGATCGCCACTCATCCCCACATAAACGAAGGCTTTGAATTGCCTTTTATCTTCCAAGGATTCAATCTCGAAATTTTATTTAGCTTGTTTTAGCAGTGTATGGAGTCCATTATGGATGATTTCAAGACATTGAATCAGTATTTTTGGTTTCAATTCTCCAGTGTCCTTTAAAATGTCTTATTTGCAGAACCAAGTACAGTACAACTTTTGTGTTTGTGATTGAAATTATCTCTTTCCAATAAGGATGTGCCTTTCCCTCTTGTAGACAAGGCTCGGCACAAGGGCCCTAAACACTGTGGGATTCTGTCTGAGAGTTCCGTTGTTGTTATGGCAACCACTGTGAAACGGAAGCTGGTCTGCAGAACTCTAGCACAGGGATTCCAGCATTACCATAACAACCCTGTTGTCACAGTCAGAAATTAGTATGGTTTAGTAAGCAAGTCGATGTCGATCAGCTGAATCACAAGTCTACAGACCTTGTGTTGTAGAACAAATGTAGATTAGCTTGAGGGATTGGGATATTTTACTACTATTCGTGATGTATCACACTTGCCTGCAAAAGATTGTGAATTCATTGAATGTAGCTTGGATATTTATAATTTTTTGGAGATGGCAATTTAATTTGATGTATTTTTGAGTGAAACTAAACTGTAGGCTTGGCTAAATTTTAATCAGGAACTGATTGGATTGAAAAAAAGTAGGCGAATACATACAATAATGTAGGCAGATGGTTTGAGGGGAGGAGCTGAAATTAAGTGGCCTTGATGATGTCACTGGAAAAGAAAAGTTGTTTCAGAAGTGTAAAACAGGGCTAATTTGGATTGTGGATGTGGTTGCAAAGCCATTACTGTGTGGTTGCTAAGGTGTTCTGAATGTTTTTTAGTGCTTTGTGGTTGCTAGGGTGTTTCTAGGTGGTTGCCATTCCAAGGCTGGCAGTATTCTGATCTGTAGACACAACTCTCCTTCAATGAAAGTCTTTAGAATGTTTCTGCCTATTTTATCATTATAGGATAAAAATCCTATAGATAATACAGATTTGTAGCTCTACTCCAAAATAGTTTTCATATTTTAAAACATTTTAAATACATTTATATAACCATTTTTTCAGTACTCGTGAACCTGAAAAAGTCAATAGTCAAAAACACAGGAAAACCTGAAAATAGAATGTGCTATATTAACCTATATTATATGACAAGTAGGAAAGTGCTATAAAAAGTCCCCAAAACCTGTTCTCTCAACCATATCACTCTCACTAGAGCATCCTGAAATGCTGATGGTTAGTCCACAGATTTTTTTTTCTCGACTACAATTTGCCTAACTGCCCTTTTCCCTAAGCCCAAAATAGAAAGCTGAAGTCAGCTTTTAGAATGAAACACTTTTGTCTTCTGAAAGGCCTCACTGCCTATTGATTAGCCCTCAATGACTTTGTTAATGGAGACAGTGTATGCCATGTTCACTACAGCTGACATATGTATGTGTGTGTCTGCCTCGCCTCTGTGTGTGTGTGTGTGTGTGTGTTTGTGAGGTCACATGGCTGGAGGCTGGAGTAAAACAGCTCTTTAGTGGTGACATAAAACTGCACTTCCATTCCCTCTTTGGGGCCAAATGGATTTTAGCAGTTTATTTTAAAATAATCATTACCAAGCACAAATAATGCTAAAATGCAATTTAGAATTTCACTATATGGAGGGTCAGAATATATATCTTTGTTAAAAGAAGGATGTGTAAATTAATAGCTAGATAAATGGATGGATGGATATAGAATGACAAAATGATAGATGGATGGATAAATAGAACAACAGAACAATGGATGGATGGATGGATGTTTGTACATATATAATTACAAAATGCTAGATAGCTAGGTGGATATATAGAATGAATAAATTGATAGATGAGTATAAATAACGATAAAACAATAGATGATGCCATGTACAGCCAATTAAATTTAAAATTAAATTATCCAAAGCGACTTACAGTGCATTCAGGCTATCAATTTGTACCTATCATGTGTTCCCGGGGAATCGAACCCCCAACCTTGCGCTTGATAACACAATGCTCTACCAATTGAGCTACAGGAACACAATTGTTACAATAACAATACAATTAGAACTTCAAAATTATAGCTGGTTGGATATATAAAGCAACAAAGCAATGGATAGTTGGATAGATATATAGGCTGACAAAATAGTACTTGGATGTATATATAGAATAACAAAACAATAGATAGTCAAATGGTTATACAGAATAAAAAAAAATGATGGATAGATATCTAGAATGACAAAATGCTAGATAAATAATCAGACCGACCAACGTGATTAGAACTTGCCAGTTTGACAAAGCTCATATTTGTAAACAATATGGTCAGTGATCAGAGAACAGACTGTGGGTTTAGATCTTGAGTAGCAGTCTTAGCAACATCAAATAAATAGAAACATACCGAAAAGCCAACATCAGCCACTAAGCCTTCAAATTATCTTAAATTATGAACGGGCAGAGTACATGCTTCATCTTTATTTAGCCTGTGCTCTGTTTTTTTTTACATCTTGAAATCCTCCTCTTGTGGACTCTTGTCACATGTGCCATCATTTCTTTGTGAAGTTTGTTTCCTGTCCCACCCCCATTGTCATTCTCACATTTCCTACATTTTTAATATGTATATTTTTCTCGCCCACTCTGTCCCTTTTCCCCTTCTTACGTTTGCACTGATGGGCAATTACTTTGACCCAATTCCCAGCTGTCTGCATGCTAATGGAGCTGCGCTATGAATGTTTTTACCTTGTATGTGCTAATGTGCCGTTAAGGTTTGACAATGGTGAAGTGCACGCATCATTTTCTTACCGCACTAATGCGAGGTGAGTGTTCATATGTGCACACGTTGACTTCCCACGCACCATCTATGTGAATTCCAGCAGCTAGCAGATATGTTTTTATAATTCTGCTTCCAGTACATTGCATCAAACGCGCCATGGCTCATATGGAGTTCAGGCTTTTTTAGCGTGTTTGTCTTCGTGAGTTCAACACCCATTCTGTGGTCAACAGAGTCACCAGTCCCGTCGGTATAAGATGTGCTTACACGAATTCTTATCAGACACTTGCATTATCCAATCTAGTAATTTAAGCACATGGTGGGGAATAACTAGTTATAGCTAACTAGTCCTAATGACACTATTACAGCCAATCAGAACACATTAAGTAGCGAAATTGTTCAACTATTGAATGTGGTATTTTAGTAAATGCCTTGTGAATCATGAGGTTTGAGGCCCAACCTATACGTGTGATATCACTTATTTGCCTCCTGATAACATTTACATTTTTTATCATAATTCAATTTTATCATTCTAAAATAAGGTGGATATATTGTGCTAAAACAACACAGACTGCATTTGCAAATATATGGAGCCCTCAGTGTTTAACCTCACTGGATCAATGAGATTTCCTGTAACATTAATAGAATTCTTGATCAATGTTATACATCATGTTTTTCTAAAATGTAGCTCAAAGGCTTTTTTAAGTTGTTAAGTTTTAGAATGTTCAGAGAATATTCAAAAGGAACATTCCTATAGTTCCTTCAGAATTGTAAAATTGACTGTTCCCTTTACATTTGTATATAACCAAAAACATTTTAAAAACTACATGTTTTGAACGCTCAGAGAACTTACTAAGAATGCTAGCAAAACATATTTTTGTTAGCTGGGTTAGCATGCAGGTTGCTTTATGTTCTGCCTAGCGATTGTCAACATGAATACTATCAAAGCTGCCCAGTCAGACCTCTTGAGGTATTATATATAGCTCCAATTATTAATTAATCACAATACGCTGCATGCTGTAGCTTTATGCTAAGTTGGATCTCTAGCCAGAAGCTTATATAGTGATTTCATCAGCAAAGTGGACACTCATGATCTACATTTTAAAGATTTTTACAGTAATATGCCCATGGCGTTGATCGAGCTACCCAAAGTTTAACATCATTTTTTTGCATATCTGCATATCTCTTGTATGTCTCTGTTCAAATAAAGTCAAAATAAAATGTAAACAACAAAAACATTACTTTACAATTAGGAATTTCCAGAAGTCATTTAAACAAAATTTCCATTATCACACTGAGTTGGTATTTTTCAGCAGAACTCATTATACAGTGATTTGAGGAAGAAGTCGTTCTTGCTGACCTAACTGAGTACCCAAATGATCTTGGGAATTTTTTAATTAATAAATCAATCTCAAGATCAGCCTTCTTTTTTTTGATCAGTTGATAAATGTATGAATCAGTGGTATAGTGTGTTTCCCAGGTTGAAAACAAAACAAAAAAATATATAGAAATTGCTAGTTAGGTGTGTTTTGAAGCATGGAAGCTGGTTTGAGCTGGTCGTTAGTTAGTCATGAGCTGGTTTAATCTGGTCCTCTTGAGCGGATTATGAGCTGGTCCTGAGCAGGAGCTAGTTGCTTAGGACCAGCACAAGACCAGCTTAAACCAGCTCATGACCAACTAACGACCAATTTTAACCAGCTCAAACCAGCTGCCATGCTTCAGAACATTCCTATCTGGGTTTTCCCCACAGGGTTAGCATATGCTAACCGCTAAGTGATAACCAGGCCCACACAGAATAAGCACCAACAGAAAATGCTCCAGAGATTTTCAGAGATTTTAAATACCCATTAGTCTTACACATTCTCTGCCTTTTGCATGTTTGTTTATTAATATTTTGGCTAACTTTTCAGGCTTACAGCTGGCAGCAAGCAGTTTTGTGTTAATACATTTTTCTTTATTTAAACCGGAACTCCTGTGGAATTTCACAGATTTTCTCAAAGTCGACATGTTAAATGTCTGCAGATTCAGCCTGATTTAAGTATATAAAGTGCTAAATACCTATTAATTAAAGAAATCAAAGTAGTTCTTCATGGGTCTGTATGTAATGGCCAATCTTGCTGAATTTTTAGCATCAGAACTGACATTAACTCCCCCCTCCACCTCCAAAATCTGAGCTTTTTTATTTATTTTTTTTGTTACACAAAGCATTCCTAACTGGTTAGGCTTGTCCTCCAAATGTTACTATTTTAATGACCCAGATAATGGCTTTACATTATCTGAAATAAACCTTTTCATGCTATTCACAACACACAGCTCTTGCAACATTCCTAGTCAATCCAACCAGTAAAGAACTGAATAATTCACCCCACACATGCATTGTCTTGGGAAAATAACTCTCATAGTTGATCAGCTGAAGGAATGAGTGTGTGTGCCTTAAAATGTGTGTGTTTAATATATTTTTACATTAGCGGGAGGACATTAGTACATGGGAGACGTCTGGGCATATTTGTCTCCTTCCTGGCAAGGGGGCAAACTTCAAATTTCCCGAGCAGTGGGAGCCCTGGTAAATGTTTAGATGGTAATATTGATTAATGCCGGGTTCTTTAATGGGAACAATGTGGATAAACAATTTTCTGTTTTACAGCTAAGTGTAGGTCACATTCTCTGTAAAGTCTATGGAGTTTGTATGCAAACTTACATTTAGAATTAGAACTAGCAAGGTTTATATATATATATATATATATATATATATATATATATATATTAGGGGTGTAACGGTACGCAAAAATCACGGTTCGGTACGTACCTTGGTTTTAAAGTCACGGTTCGGTTCATTTTCGGTACAGTAAGGGAAAGAAATGCAAACATTAAACTGCAGGTTGTTTACAATTTGTTTACACTTTTTTTAAATACTTTTTAATAATATATATATATATATATATATAATAAAAAAAGAATAAGAAATAAAATGCTGCTGCAAAGTTCTCCACTAAATAAAATACTATCAGTCTCAAACCAATATCATATAATAAAATATAATGAAAAATATAAATAAATAACTGATTACAGTGCAGCATTACCAATCCCAGTTTGTAGGCCTGCTCTTATTTAAAATATATATATAACTTTTCCAAAGTGTAAAGTTGCAGCATCAACAGTTTCAGTTTTTAGACCTGCTCAGATTTCGTTATTGCGTTGGACCGATCGGAATTAAGAGCAAAGGTCTGTTAAAATGCCGACGGGAGCTGCGTTTGAAATACAATCGTTTTTTTTCCTAGTTGTAGTGATGTTCACACTCGCGTGATGCCCTTTGAAAACCTTAGGCCGGTGACACACTGGCATATTGCACCTGTCAAACATAGTCTATTTTGCTGTCAATACTGTTGACGGTGTCCTTTATCAGTATGCTTTATATTTATGCTCAACATGAAGTATAGATATTGTTGTAGTGAAGACAAGAGTCTGGTCTGTCGGCGGTCTCCTTCTATGTCACCTACAGTAGCAGCAGCGCGCCAGCGCCGCGTCAGGCACGATTATGGTGTGTAAAGACACAGAAAACACGAAGCAGCCGTCACGCAACTGACACACAGCAGAAAGCCACGCTCACACCACACAGCCAGTGTGTCACCGGCCTTAGAATCAGTTGCAGGGCGGGATTTGCGCTGAACGTGGAGACTTCCGCCACTTAATATGTTCGCTTGGAAACACGAAAATGTACCTATGTTCCGCACACAAAATATTGCATTCGGTCATTCGGTACACACGTGCACCATACCGAAAGCCCTGTACCGAAACGGTCCGGTACTAATACACGTACCGTTACACCCCTAATATATATATATATATATATATATATATACATACATACATACATACAGTATATAATTTAAAAAAGTATGTTTAATTGTGTGTGTGTGTGTGTGTGCATAGATCTAAAATAAAAAACATTAATATAAATAAATAAAAATAATTTATTTATATATATATATATATATATATATATATATATATATATATATATATATAATTTTTTCTAAATAAATATTAAATTACAACAATGGCACGTAGTCTTCAAGTTTTCAATCAAGTAAACCGTTAGTAATTAATTGAAGAAAAGAGAGAGAGATAGAGAGAGAAAGAGAGAGAGAGAGAGAGAAAAAATCTAAAGCAAAAAGATCAGTTATTTTTTTTTTTTTTTTTTTTTTGCATGTAACGTTATTTTATTATTAATTTAATAAAAACAGCGGCAGGTCAGTTAGGCTACTTTACTGTACAGTACAGCACCTAATGCACACATTTATTTTCATATGATAATTTTTTGTCATTTGTCTATACATAAAGCCCATTAAATTATGTTTCTAAATTTAGAAAGGGTGAAAACTTAACACTATAGTGTAAACACTACACAGTGAACTCCAAACCTAAATTAAATGTGAACACTTGACCTAATGAGATATGAGATGTTGCTGCATTGCTTATAAATAAATTAAAATTAAATAAATAAATGTATGTATTTAGCAGATGCTTTTATCCAAAGCAACTTTCAGTGCATTCAGGCTATCAATGTTTACCTATCATGTAAATTTCTACCTATCATGTGTTCCCGGGGAATCGAACCCCCAACCTTGCGCTTGATAAAGCAGTGCTCTACCAATTGAGCTACAGGAACGCTTATGTCAAGGCTTTTATATCTGACTAAATACTTTACAGAGGTTAGGCTTGTGTACTGTACCTTAATGGTTAGCTAAACAATCTGCTCCCTTTTAGACTGTTATTTAAAAAATAAATAAATAAAATAAAAATTCTAGGATCTTGCAATCCCTTGCAATTCATGGCTTTTTTCTAAATTCAAGGAAATGGTGGTTTAAAGTTGTAATTTTAAAAGCTGTTATCTTTAAAGTACTAATAATTCCAATATCTCCATGAGAACTCTCACTTCCTGTTGTGCAGCACTAGATATGGTTGGTTTTCAAACAATTCATCAAATTAAATCAAGAGGTTTTTTTACGACAAACCACTCCATCCACTCACTCTTAAAAGGATCACCATTAGAATTTTAGAGCTCATGTATTTTTATCAGCTGATCTAAACTGCGTGGGTTCACAGAACCAGTGCTAATGATGCTAATGCTCTAAAGTAGCAAACATCAAATGGCATTAGTGCAAATCTTGCCAACATTCTTCCACATGATAAATCTTATGCTGATGAGATCAAAGCCACTTGTAATGGGACATGTTATATCTTATTCACAGCTGTTTCATCTGTGTTGTTTATGAGGGAGGAAGAAGGTCAGCAAGTGTAGCGTGTAGCTACTTGGAGCCAAAATAAAACCAAAATACTGTTAAAAAAATATTTTACACTGAGTTTAAATTTGGACAAAATTAGATTTTTCTGGCTACCCAGTGCAACATGATAGATATAAAGCTCTTGTCTCTGTCGCAGGTTGTTGATGTATGCTGATAAAATGTATATGTTGAGTGCTCTGTTAGTCACTTCAGATAAAGGTAACTGCCAAATGAACAATGGAAATGGAGAAGATAGGATTTATCACATGTAGCTTTATCATGCCGTGCCTTGTTAGGAAATGGTGTAAGGCAGAGACGGAGAAATGTAGACAATGGAGATAAAAAAGGACAGTTTAATCCTGTTGTCTCTGCTCGGCAGCTGTGACATGTTGTTTGATGTGTACCCTCTCTCTTTTTCATCTCCCTATTCTTATTTCCTGGGGTGGCCTGCTGGTGATATCTGAGTTTGATGTGACAGCAATAGACAGGAGTAGCCCGGGGACTCGACTCTCAAGCCTTGGGGATATGAACTTGTCCGATTTTTTTAATCCCTTAATTAACTTCATTCTAGAAAAAAAAGAAAAAGTTATATTTTGTGAAGTGTTTAAATACCTTCTCATGTCTCAGATTAATATGCAATGCTGACCTTTTGCTAAACTGCTTAACACCTTTTACTGACCAGTCCTGCTGCTACACCATTTTCTAAGAGTATTTTACTCTTGTACTCTTTCAAGGCTAATTCACACTGAACCGACATGACGCTTACCAATGGCAACAATCACCAAATTACAGTATGTCAGTTCGCAGGATTTGACAACCCGATAAATACAATTTCAACATGTTCAGTCAGCTAAAACAACCATAGGCCACTGGCCACAAATGGGAACACACTATACACTGATACACAGCAGTACATTGATCTGACAAAACCAACGAATATGTCTGATGTCAGTTGTCGGTGTGGTGTGTTAGCTTTACTCATTTGAGCTAGCAACCATAATCAAGGTGGTGGAGGAGGAGGCCGTGTTTTTAGCAAGCAACATCAAAATCAGAGTCAATTGATAGAGTTGTAGTTCTCAAGACTGGATTCGAGTACAAGCCAAAGACCACAATTTTGTGATATTCGTCCTTTCATGGGTTCGGGAGCATTTGGACTTTTCCTAACTCCAGCTTGAGACCAATTCTTTAGTGTATGTGAACACTGCAGAGGCTCATGAGACACCAGGCTTCATTCAACCCAAAGGAATATTTACACTGCTTGAATCAATCGCTTCAGGTCTCTGTTGTGACTCAGACTCAACCCTCTTCTGGTCTTGGTCTTGACTCGGACTCAACCTAGTCTTGGCCTGGCCTCAATAGAGCTGGTCTGAACCACAACACTACTGCTAGGCTCCTGCACATGGCTTCAAAAGCCCCAGTCCATGTCAGACCTGATTTCCTACTTAGAGCTAAGACAATGGTAATTTGGCTAAAAAAGGGAATTTTTGTAGGCTAACATTAGAAGTAGCTGGGGGCCACAGTGATCAGTTTGTGCTGAGAACACAGGTGTTCTTTCAATGGTGGTGAGGTTTTTGTAGGCACTGACAGTTTAAATTATTGAATACATTCAAAGCAATCTTTTCCATGAATAATATGAAACAGGAAATGGCACACCTAGAATCAGCTACATGAGCATACACATACATGCAAAAACAGACTCATCCCAAGATGACAGATGGGGGTTATAGGAGACATGGATGGTCAGAGGAAAGTGGTATGTTGACACACAATTCGTGTGTAAGATAGAGAGGTCATAAAGAGCATTTGCACCCTGCTGGGTCAGCATGATTCCATTCATACTCAATTTCCTGTTGCCTGTAGTAAATGCAAGTAGCTGCTGGATGCACCACAGGAACTTTCATGTGTGATGTCTTATTTGCTAATGCTATTTCGAACGTTAATGCCAATTAGAGTACCTGACAGCCCTTACGTGTTCCTTTTAAGTTAACTTTATGTGTGTGTGTGTGTGTGTGTGTGTGTGAGTGTGTGTGTGTGTGTGTTTGTATGCGTTTCAGACTTCAGCTGGACTGCTAATCTGTGAATGTGCCAGTACCATCTGGCCATGGGGATTTATCTCCTTTCGTCCAATGGCTGCTGTCTGGTCTCTCCACCCTCTTTCCTATGTGCTCTTGTTTTTATGGTTCCAGTATCTGTCTCTCCATTTCCCGTCTCATTTATACTGTCTTAGAGTCGCTTACTTGTTCTTTCTAGCCTCTCAATGTCTTTTTGTTTGTGGCTCTCTCTTTTGTGGTCTGTTTTTTCTTCCTTTTTGTAGGCTGCAGATATATTTTGGTTATCTGCAATTGTCAAGTGTCTCTAAAAAATACAGGACAAAAGCAGAATACAAGAACACAACTCAATCTTGATTTCTCACTTGATTTCTTAAATGTTCTCTGCATAAAAAAGGCTGTTGCTAATGTGATTTAGAGCGATTTCCCTCCTCTTCCATGAAAACATTGTTTTAACTCTGAATTGAAGACAGCACCAACATCGTTTTGGTCTTAAAATCCTCGGCTGTCATTTTGTTATGAAAGTTTTTGGTTTGAACAGATGCCTTTTCTGTAGGTTTCAGCAAACTTTTTTGTGAAACATCTGTAATCACCAGAGATGCTGTATTTGAGAAAAATTGCTTATAAGTAGGGGTGTCCAATCCTGATTCTGCAGGGCCTCATTTTTGCAGGTTACTTTCAGTGTATTTAGCTGGTTTAGGTGTATTTTTGTGCTAAACTGTAGAAAGGTGTCCCTCCAGACCCTCTTGGTTAATTTTCTTAACACGGTATTGTCTGGTTTCGATTATAAGAATCATTTTGTACTGTATCTTTCAATTACGGATGCATTGATCCGATACTCTGGATCGGTATCGGCTCTGATACTGTCATTGATACTGCAGATCGGGTATTGGTCAGACGAGACCGATCCAAAATCTGATACTGTGCGTGTACTATTCTGTGTTATTGTTGAGCCCCACGGAAGGCACAAAAACATTATAAAGCACCAAAATGTTTTCGTAGACATATTTCAAGTGTTCTGAAGCTGTTCCGTAGTTCGATGTGAGGTACAGAATAATACTGAAGTCATTAAACTCAAGTTCACCTAAACTCTTTCATCCTCCATTCAGCAATCAAACTGCGTGTCGCGTTCGGTTACTACAGTCAAAACTATGAAACTCTCTTTAAGAGCGCACAGTAACTGAGTTTTAATACTGTTCAAAGAAAAGGTTCATTAAACTAATGCAAAGATTTAATACACTACGTATAAATATCTCTTCCTTTTGTGCTAGTGATGTCCGGTTCACGAATGAATCATTTGATTTAATCGGAAGAGCTACGAATCGTTTGGTTTAACCGGTTCACTAAGAAGAACTCTTAGTGAACCGGTTGAACCAGTTCACCAAATCAGACTGAATGTTTGAACCATTTAGTAAGCATTAATCCACATATAACTTAAGTTATTTACTTTTTAACGTGGCTAACACTCCCTAAATAAACCAATATCCTGGAGTAATTCATTTACTCAAACAGTACACTGACTGAACTGCTGTGAAGAGAGAACTGAAGAGGAACTCAAGCCGAGCAGCTTGTGTGCTGTACTAACTGTTCTATGCAGACTCGAAGGGCTGCGCAGCCTGCACACTGTGACTCCGTGTTGTTTCAAGCTCATCATTCTGCGCACGGGATGCGCATAAGCGCTCTCTGCCGCCCTCTATATTGGCGACTTTAGTATTATAATACTTTTCTGCGCAATCAAAGATTATTAATATTCTTTCTTGTTCTGCCCTATCTATCACATGTTGCTGCCTTTATTACTGTGCTATACATTTAAAAGAAACATCTTTTAGATTTATATATAAATATATATACTTGTGTTTACATAAATGTATTTTACAACAATAAAAAAGAGCAATGTGTAACATTTTACCAGATTTTATAATTATTCACTTTTATTTGTAAATAAAATATTTCAGTAGATTTTATTAAATTATTGTGCACCCGTGATTTTTCTAGAATCTAGAGTATCCTTTGCTGCTGAATTATCCACTAACCCAGTTTTTAATAGTATTTTTGACATAGATTATGATTATATTTTTCATTAAAAAGAAGTTGTGTATATTTAGTAGATTCTGATTAATGATCAGGTAAACAAAGACAAGAATAGAAATTCTACATTAATAAAAAAAACAAAAAACAAAAAAAAACAGGTGCAGGTATCGGATTGGATCGGTATCGGCAGATACTCCGAATTTTCGGTATAATATTGGGTCGGTTCTGAAAAAAATGGTATCATTGCATCCCCACTTGGTGAGAGTGTTTTACAGTATTTTCACTGCATCTAAAACCAGAAATATCGCAGCACATGATTTTTTCAAAACCTACTATTAAGCTTTTGTCATTGCCACTTATCCATTTTAAGGTCTTTTTTTTTTTTTTTTTTTTTTGTAGTCCATTTTTCAATTTTCTGAAGCTTCTCAGGAAATCCCCAAGGATACTGGCAATAGCAGACTGTTGGGATGTCCAGAGTTGGCACCTTGTTTTTCTCTGAGATTGGGATGGTGGAGGGCTCTCAGGCCTTGCCAAGTGCCTGCACACAGGATGGTTTCCCAGCATGGCTCTCAGCACACACCCGGACACACTTTAAGTAATCCATTTACTGGGCATGACGATATGAAATGGCCTTTGGCTTAAAGAGCTGCTTCTCTGCTCTCATGGACTCTTGTGCCAGGAAGTTGACATCATGACTTAGGTCAGTGGTTCTCATTTCCATTCCTGTCGACAACCCACTCTGCATATTTTGCATGTCTCTCTTATTTAACGCACCTGATTCAGATAATCAGCTGGTGAGAAGAGAGCTCCAAGCATGAACTGTGTTCCAAATGACAGGATCCCTTCAATGTGTTATTTGCTCTCCACTCCCTCAGCATGGGAAATCCATTGAAGTTTACTTCAAGTCAGAGCACTCATTCATGGATTTGCACTATGCCACGGCCTGCAGCGTCTTCACACACTGACGAAATTTACAAGAGAAGTGTGACAATATATACTTCTGTTAATGAACAGGGCTGGGAAGGATACTTTTAAAATGTATTTCACTACAGATTACAAAATACAAGCTTTAAAAAGTAATCAGTAATGTATTTAATTAGATTACTCAGGTTTAGTAACTTAATCTAAATACTTTAGAATACTTTGAAATACTTAAGCTGTGAAACACACAAAGAAACATATTAACTTGATGTCTTGTTTTTATGCTTTCCAACTCTAAATAAGTGACATCTATCAGTCATAAGATGTGTTTTCTGTGCATTTTATTTTTAACACTTTTTAACAACATCTAATTTTCCACAGAATTCCTGAGAACAACAACAACAACAACAAAAAGTGTTCGGTCATTTAAATCTTCCAATCAATATAAATTCAATTTGAATACGATAAATGGGATTCTGTGCTGTTTCATGCTGCATTCCGAGCAAAACTGCAAAACTAATCCTGACACACCAAACCAGGGCTGCTGCTGGCATAATGGGTGCCCTGAGCAGAATAGTATCGTTGTGCCCCCTTCCTCAAAAGAAAAAATTAAAAAATAAATAAAAATAAACGCAAGCAATGTCGTTATAGTTCAATATTTAACAACCACAGTTCCCTAACGATGATTTTGGGAAACACCTCTAGTCAATCTATGGTTCTGTAATGCTGGAGGCATGACAACAGAGTTGAGGATCCAAATGCAGATTTTTATTGACAAAATATGCAGGGTCAAACACCAGCAAACAGGTACAATCCAGGGCGAGGCAAAGGAAATATCCAATAAACAGTCCAATGTCTAAAACAAGAAGGCAAGGCAAGGCAAGGCAATTGATTGAGTCCTGGCAAAGGATTATGGGAAATGGAGTTCAGGGTGAAGTGGCAAGAGTCTGGAATGGAGTGCCCTCTAATGAAGCTAGATATGTGTGTGTGTGTGTGTGTGTGTGTGTGTGTGTGTGTGTGTGTGTGTGCATTAAATAATAATATAATATTATATTATTACGGACTCAATAAGCAATGATCAGCTGGTTGCTGTGAGACGCGCTTTTTCTCCCTAAAATGTAGATGTCCTAATATTATTGTATTTACTTATTGAACTGTTTATAGAACTATTAAACAGTTGTAATGGTAAAAATATTGTATGATGTTATCTAACTTGCCTGTATTTTAAATATAAAAAGTTTCCATTTAATTTCTCCTAGAGAGGTTGCATGAGCCTCGCCTCAGCAGCACAACCTTATATTGTCAGTAGATGCATTATATAAAGCAGCTATATCCACTATTCACCACTTGCTCTAAATGTACTAAAATCTGAATAATACCATTTTTTTTTTTGCATAGTTATTTTTGGTTATCGATGTTTTAATAATGTTTCTTTCTGCCATTACTGCAGCATTAATGTCGAGCCATGGAGTCTTTGTGCCGGAGCTCAGCCCTGGACAGCCCGGCCCAATTTAAACACTGGTTGTATCTATATATGCTTGTAATGTCTCTAAAATCTCTTGTCTCTTTAATCACCTTTAAACTGTCTTAGTTAATCTAGTAAAATTTTCTGTGGTATCAAATAAGTGCTTCACTTAAGTAATAAATGGAAAGCAAGTTTTTCTTTTTTTCCTGATCCGAAAAATTATCCAATCTGTGGGTCAAAAACTGCAATTTGATCCCAACCATGAGATTTGTGATCTGTTGAACCACTAATTATGACTCCAAAGTGTTTCATGACTTGATATTATTTATTTCTGGGTGGCATGATGAAGCAGTTAATGTTAAGAGCTGATAACCAGAAGGTTGCTGGTTCGATTCCCACAGGAACCAAGTCCTGAGTGATCATGCCCTTAAGCAAGGCACTTAACCCTGGGATTAAATTCATGGAGCCATTCTATAATATTATGTAAAAGCCATCGGAATCAATTCTAGAAGTTATGTTGTGCAACAGCATTGTGCTTCTAGGGGTTTAAATCCATTCTGTGGTTTCCATCAAATTTCATTTGTTGAGAACCAATACTTAATATGCGGTCAATTAGATTCAAATAATGAAATCTAAATGCTTAATGCAATGATCTACTGGTCATTGGAGATACATTATATGGAGTGTTAAGAGAAGTCAAAGATTATAGTGACTTTAAGCCTGTGTAATGGTGGTTTAGCCCACTGCTCCAGTTACTGTGTAGACTCACCATCTGGACCCTAATCCCGTAGAAATGCCATCGTTGGACGCCTTTGCATAGCCAGAGAAAGCATGCAAGCAGGCCTGATCATACTTTATGTTTTGAGATCTTGGAGATACAGTAGTTCCAGTCATGATTAGCATGTGCACATTCATATTCAGTATTTTCAAACATATTTTAGTAGTGTTATACCATAGTGTGGTATGGTATATGGTGGATATGGTACCATGGACACTCTGGAAAAAACTACCTGCAAAGATAGGGCATCACCGGGGATAAAGAGATGCCACCTGGGCATCAGACAGCAGGAGCATTGCTGTCCTGGCTGCTGCAGATAAGTGCCACTGACCTCATTAACTGCATCCCTGGCAGCACAGGAGCCGCTGAGATCAGGCTGACAGATTGCGAGCAGTAAGTCCTCTGAACGTACCACGGAGCACGGCTCTTCATTCACGGCTGATTGGAAAAGGCAGCATAGAGCCAAAACTCACTCAGAGTAAAAGGGGGAGAAAGAGAGAGAGCGAGAGAGAAAGTGCAAGAGGCCAACTGACATGTTGAGGAAGCTGGTTGCAAATACACTGGGACTTTGATTTTCTGTAAGCCCACATGTCTTCTCTCAAGGACACTGACCTTTATCTTTATCGCTCCTTTGTGGGCACAATAAAACAACACCACCTGTATCCCAAGATTCATTTTTATACCTTAAGAGTAAAAACAGTAACTGTTGACCTCAATACAAAGTTGTTTCTGTGAGGCTACAGGTGTAACTTCTGCCAAAAAGACTTAGCAAAGCATCTTATGATTGTTCCAATTAATTTAATACATTGTTTGAGATTTTTTTACCACCTGTGTGCCCGATAATATCCAATTCTTGGAGGGCTTTTTCTTTTCTTAGTACTGCAGGGGTGTCCAGTCCTGCTTCTGGAAATGCAGTATCCTGTAGAGTTAGGCTCCATCCAGCTCCAACACATTTGAATGGAAGTTTTTAGTGAGTCTGAAGACCTTGATTAGTTGGTTCAGGTGGGTTTAAATTAGGGCTGTAGCTTAACTCTGTGGGACAGTTTCCCTCCAGGAACTGGTTTGGACACCACTGTATTACTGTATGTGAAAGGAAACCAATCCTGTTCCTGGAGAGCTACCTTCCTACAAAATTCAGTGCCAGCACTTATCAACCACACCTGAACCCAGCTAATTTAGATCTTCAGGAACACTGTGTTGGAGCAGGGTTGGAACTGAACTCCACAGAAAGCTCTTCAAGAACAGGATTAGGCTCCCCTGTTGTATGTCAATTATGGAACAACTGTCTGTGGATCAACAAAGTAACAGTCCATTAGAAATTGAAGAAAGTGGTTTAGTTTGCCTCATGTTCTCGGTTCTTTTGTTTTGATTCTGTCTTAATAATAATAATTCCTTTACATAGTCAGGGGGTATCTCCTCATCCACCACCAGTGTGCAGCATCCACCTGGATGATGCGACGGCAGCCATATCGCGCCAGAACGCCCACCACACACCAGCTTACTGGTGGAGAGGAGACAGAGTGATGAAGCCAATCAGCAGATATGGGGATTGTTAGGAGGCCATGATGGTCAGAGGCCAATGGCAAATTTAGCCAGGATGCCGAGGTCACACCTCTACTCATTTCGAAAGACATTCTGGGATTTTTATTGACCACAGAGAGTCAGGACCTCAGTTTAATGTCTCATCCGAAGGTCTTCCATTCATCTGTTTATTTGTTTGTTCATTCATTCATAAAAGGACAATGGGATTATCATTTAGGGTGACAAAAAAGCACAATGGTATTATATTTTCTTGAAAATATATACTGTATATCGGTCTTATTATTAAGCACATTTTCCATGGAAATTCTCATTACCATAATGTGTCTACATATTTTTATATATATATTATAGATATTATTCTACATATTATACATTTATTCAATATATTATATTATATTGTATATATACAGTACAGACCAAAAGTTTGGAAACATTACTATTTTTAATGTTTTTGAAAGAAGTTTCTTCTGTTCATCAAGCCTGCATTTATTTGATCAAAAATACAGAAAAAAATGTTATATTGTGATATATTATTACAATTTAAAATAATTGTTTTTAAATGTATTATACTTTAAATTATCATTTATTTCTGTGATGCAAAGCTGAATTTTTAGGATCATTATCACATGATCCTTTAGAAATCATCCCCCCACACACAGGCATTATAATTTATAATCTATGTATGTATGTGTGTGTATATATAAACTCACCGGCCACTTTATTAGCTACACCTAATCAGACAATCACATGGCAGCATTTTACAGCAATTTAACCATTCGTGGTATTTATTTATATCATACTTGCACATTACATGATTCTAGCCCAATTATTTCAGCCATTTTGGAGGATTAAATGCCCAAAGGCAAGTGAAATCCAGCTAATATGCTGCGTATAGTTATAAAAGCTAAAATTAGAAGTAAGCATAGTTGCATGCACATGGCTGCAACATTCCGCCGAATCCATTTGGGATTGCATGCATGAATGCTCTCACATCCAAACTGACATCATTACCTCTCGGTGTGCATGTGTCTTGAGGGCTAAACCAACTGGCTTTCTGACATGTTATTCTTGTAATTATTCTGTTTTATTCAGACTTGATGAAAAGGGGAATACATTTCAACCGGGAGACTAATTAACAGAGCTTCCCAGCAGCTGAGAATGATGTGATAAAACCCGCTAATTATTTGAAGAGAACATCTTTGGCTTTAATGCCATTCGCTATCACCACCTTAACAGATTTTCCTCTTAATTCTTACGGCATATTGAGAGTTACACCACAGTCATTAGACAGTAAATGTTTTAATTGGCGTATGGTGTTGTTGTGCAAATCTGAAGTCATATAAGTGAGCCATACCGGTAAATCAGAGTGCCGATGCTAAGCGCATACTCAAAGAAGAATAAATTATTTTTCTGTGAATTGTGTGTCAGTTGGTAGAGATTGTGTTGTACTATTAGTGAGTTTTTTATTTTATTTGCAGTAATTCGAGGTTGTTGTGTGTGGTGGACATTAGTTCATTTTAGCTATTTTACAAATAATTTCTAATGTATTTAAAGCACTTGATTATGCTAAATAAATGTTATCACGTGGTTATTTAATGTCACAAACATTGTAATTAATTCACAATATTATTGCTTTTGGATGTATTTAAAAATTACCAAAAGGATTAATTTCCTCCCCTCCCCCACCCCAACCCTTTATTTCTAAAACAAGCTTTTTATACAAGCTTTTGAATGGTAGTGTGGAGTGATATAAATGACTCATCCTGTGACATAAGATTTTGGTCATACCGCCCACCTGTGCTTGCTATTTCTCTTAACATTCAGAAGCGACTTAATTCACACAACACTTCACAGGGCATCATTGTTTAATGCAAATTTGAGAATTAACCAAGGAAGTTAATATGTGGGGACTGGTGATATCATGACACTGTGGGATGAGTGAGTTCACACTAGAGACAAGCAAGAAGATATCAATGTAATCACACACTAGCTTCTTTTACTTACTGCCCCATCCTCCACACCGTGCCACATGACTCTACTGTGCCTCTTGATGCTACAAGACCACACTTTGTCCACAGCAAAGCATCTGTTGCCTCTGTTGCCTACTTCTTCACCAACAGACCCAGTGACAGAAATCAAGTGATTAGGAAAGTTTTTAAGTGTATTTAATGGCACTGATTTCATGTTATTACACAGCACTCTGGAATAGTCGAATCTGTTAAATCACTGCATTTAACAGTAAAAAATATATATATTGACTGTTAAACTTATTTATTAATGTTTAGCAGAAGCTACATTCTGCAAAAAAATATATTCAAATTTATTTATTTGTTTTGTGTGGCTTTAACCTCCATACTCAAGGGGGCGATAGAGTTCCCTTCAGATGTCAGAGGGGTTCAACTAGATGTGCTACAATTTAATTAGCAAGTATGCTCGGCAACAATTTATTTTAACTATTTTTTTCTGACAGTAGTTGACATGAAAAGAAAACTGACAGTACATTTTATGCTAATTATCATTAATAATGCTAGTAATGAATTGCAAACAGTACATGGAAAGAGTAGTATGTCCGAATTTATAATATTGTTAAAACAGTAGGCTAATTGTCAATACAGTAGTGATGTATGAAGCCACTTTCAAAGGAAGCAACTTTCTGTTGGTCGATGCAGCGATTTCTCGCAACCAACTTAAACATAAGTGGAATCTGCGTTGGGAAATTTTTTCACTCTCACACAAGAGTCTTGTTAAAATGAGTAGATTTCGTTGACCAATGGTAAGTTTGACCACACCTTTAGTTGTGTGACACTGAGAACACTTTCATACTATATCAGTCGCATCACAAGGATACGTTTTCTATGTGAATTTACACATTGATTTGAAAGAAAACAGCGCATCCTTGTGTCAGGATTGACACAGAATAGCGTACGCAGTTTGCGTTCAGCAGGTATTTCCAAAATGGGGCTACAGTAATGTGGGGAGAAACAGAGGAGACGACTTGTTGAATAAGTAACTCAAATTTTCAGGGAATATGTTTTTAAATAAAGATAAACAGAGTTGTGAGAATCTTAAAGGTGGTGACATTTAGGTTTCAAATTTGATAAAAACATTTGTGAAGATTATCGTGACAAACAAGTTGTATAAGAATCATAAACTTATACTGGTCACAGAATTTATTTTCTGCGATATTTTTCAAAGTAACTAAAGTGATGCGAACTTCTGGTTTGGCTTACAAAAATATGTCATCACTGCATCGCTTTATAAATCCAGCTCATTACATTTCCTCTGCTTACTGTTCATTTCCAGTCTCTTAAATAACCAGAGGAAATATAGTCTCTTATTTTAATACCAAATCACTGACACAAATGGCGAACATCTGATAGGGCCACATCCGAAATACAAACCTGCTCGTACAGGTCGAGTCCTCAAGAGATGCAGCTCATGGAGGATCAATAGCTCTGAGGATGGCAGTGTGGGGTCAGTTTCTCCATGTCCCTTCCCCCTCAACCCAATAACAAAAGCGAAATTCAACAGCAGTCAGTCCAGAAAGCTTGCATGGCACATTCCACCTCACGGCTGACTCTGATTCCTGTAATGTCACTGTGTCAGGTGGGGTGTATCGACTTGTTTCACCACAAAATTTAGCCATAAGTGTTCATGCTGTGTTCTCCTGCAACTCCTACTTTCCTTTTTATTATGGATGCTAAAGGCTTTTTTTATTTCCATACAGAGAAATGAAACACAAAAACATTTCGCCTAAGGTCCTCTCAGATCTTTCAGTTGCATAATGCATGTTGGGAGTAAATTACAACACATATTCATCAGCGCATCACATGCACAAGCATTTGCTCAGCCTCTTGCAGCCACTGCTGTGTGTCCGTGAGCGGATGAGTGTATTCTCTCGCTCAGGCGAAGCATATCCAGGTCAGCAAGTTGATCAGATTAACTGATTCTAACAAGACCCTGAGGGAAGGTGCTTCCTCCTGTTAAACTGTGCTTATTTGCAGTGTTTTTTTCGACCTCACTCGTAGGATACATAGTTTGTATAGTAGAGCAGCTTTAGGCCTGTCTGTCAAGCAAATTACATTTTATTCTACATATGACTTTTGTCAGTTATTAAAACAACATCCTTCCTTATGGGGGCTAATGCATGGTAAAGCATATGATATGATGGATGCTGTTTTATTCAGATTAAACAAATAAAAGTGGCTGTTTAAAGTGGTCATACTGTATGACGTTGCTTAAAATATCATTTGTGTATGCAGTTTAACATTCAAAAAATGCATTATTTTCCACATACTGTGCATTATTGTTGCATTCAGTAGGGACATAATTATGGATTATAATGACCTGTATTGTCTTTTTACGCATCATCGCTGCATCTTTATGCATCTCACTGCGTAAACATAAAACCATGTCTGCATTTGTGATCGGAGAAACAACAAACGCTGCTCTACACTGCTCAAAATCACGTTTGAATCGTCAGTGGCAAATTCTTTAAATATGGAAACATACTTACAGGCTGTGAGCCAGCATTATTTTTCAGGACACCGTATTGTAGGCTACTCTCCCAGGAAATGGTCCTTGTCCTCCGTAAAATGTGTTGCACACATCTGAATAACTGGTTTGAACTGTTCTTGAACAGTGTTGTAAATACAACTAAACCACTGATTTCTAGTTGTGTCCACCTTTGGAAGTCCAAACAAAAGCCCCGTTTACACTGTCAGTCAAATGCGACCTGACCCAATTCCAGATCTGTTCTATCACAGTGTAAACAGGAAAAAAAAGCATGCATCCAAGCAGTAATTATCTCTGTTGGGGGAAAACATCTGACGTGTAACATTATATTAGATCCGTGCATTAGGACATATGTATCATTAATGTTAATCTAACAATAAAAGAAAAGAGGGAATCACTCGCTGCAATTCACTGAACTGCTTTTGTAATAATCAATTTGTTTGTAATGTACACACTTTGATTATTTGTTTTTCATACATGAATGCTTTGGTTTAGATATAAAATGATAAAGTAATGCATTATTTGTTTCTTTCTAGGATTTTTGTTCTACAGTTTTTTTTTTTTTTGCATCTTTTCTTATTTATAATAGCAAAGATAAAATTGAAAAAATAGCTGTATTATGATTATAATATAGTTATTAATAATATGAAAAGACTTCACTCTATCGACATCAAATGGGTGTAGCTCTGTAATTTTTTGTCTAATTCCAACAAATCATTTTGAAGGTCTTTTAATGGAGACCTTTTTTATTGCCCATTTTGACTTGTTTTGTCAGCACATGTCACATTATTCTAAGGAGGAAGCAAATGTGGAAGCAGTAAATGACAACATGTAAACAGACCACCAAAAAAATCAGATATAGGCAACAAATCAGAATTGGGCATCAAGACCTGCAGTGTAAACGAGGACAAAGTACATTTACATTTATGCATTTAGCAGAGGCTTTTATCCAAAGTGACTTACAATGCATTCAGGCTATACATTTTTTTTTCCAGACTGTGTTCCCTGGGAATTGAACCTACAACCTTACGCGGTGCTAACGCAATGCTCTACCACTGAGCCACACTGTGAGATGGACGTGTGGTGGAGTGTTTAAACTAGGGATCCACCGGTTGACCGGCCATAAATCAGAACCGGCCGGTTTTTGCTTAAAATATGTGATCGGAAATCGGACGGTTTTTGGTCTTTTTTCGGCCTATTTTTCCGGAAGTGCGCGCGCGTACACAGACTACACTGTAATAATTCGCTATCATGTAATTTGTGTGGAAGTATTTCGAAATATGTGCGCAGGACACGGGCAGCCGTTCAGCACTGGAAGTGCAGAGCTACACGTCTGAGACTCTGAGACACAGATAGCAGGAAGCGAACAGCCAACTGCACAAAATAAGAGTCCCTTTCCTGTGCTCACTGCACAGACAAAACTGAAATTCTTTTTTTTTTTTTTTTTTTTTACAAAGTAGAACTTGCATACATGTTTGAAAAGAGTAAAGAAGTAAACGTCAGTTCTGTATAGGATGATTATTTTTATTTTACCTTAAAATTACTTCGACTTAATTTGATTTAAAAATCACCTGCTGTAGCACACTGAAGTGTTTCATTCATCCAATTTAAAAAAATGGGTAATGATTCACATCTATATATTTTTTTTAACTTGAGCTAATAGTTAATTATTTTTCATTGGTTCAAGTAAAAAAAAATATAGATGTGAATCATTTCCCTTTTTTTTTTTTTAATTGGATGAATGAAACACTTTGCATCTTTATTTTATTTGCACCAACATTATTTGATTTTAACATTTTAGAATAATGTATTTAAATAGCATACATTTATTTAGTCTCACTGGTTAAGACCTTTTTTTAATTTAAAACCAAATGTAAAAACTAAAACAAATACTGAATGCTGATTTAGAAACATCTTATTGAATATGTGTTGATTGTGTTGTTTGGACTGCAGAACTATGCAGTTATTGCCTTTAATTTCACATGGGTACAGTTAATCTTTTCATTTAAGGCCAGTTCTATGTAGTTTCATCCCGATTCAAAAACAAAAGCTAAATGCTGATGTCTTATGTTTGTATTGAATGTAGGCTACTTATTGTGCAGTTACTGCTGTTAATTTCAGATGGTTATGGTTATTGTTTTAATTAGCCAAAAGCAAGTTTGGGCAATTAAATACCAAATAAACATCTTGTTTATGCATAGTTTCCTTCTCTTTTGTTTGTTGCTTAAAGAAAAAAAAAAAAGGAAATCGGTATCGGAATCGGCCAGTTTGCTTGTAAAAAATCGGTATCGGAATCGGCCATGAAAAATCATGATCGTGCATCCCTAGTTTAAACGAGGTGTGGCTGAATCTTAACTTTTATAAATAATATCTCTTTGGGTTTGAGACTTTAGTCTTTGCAACTTTAGGGATTTTATCTATTCATGAACAGCTTGTAACAGTCCAAAGAGAAGGGAATACTTGAAATCGCATCATATTACCCTTTTATTTACATTTAAAAAGTGAAGTTGTGGAATATCAAACTTTAATAGAATTATTTGAGTTATTTACTGTTCTTACAATAAATAAAAAAATGGTAACACTTTAGATTAGGGGAAGCTTCACAATTAACTACTTTCTTATTAGCATGCCTATTACTAGCATATTGGCTGCTTATTAGTACTTATAAAGCAAATATTAATGCATTATTCTGCATGACTATTGTAGATATAATCCTACATACACACACAAACACACACACACACACATACAGTACATAGATATGCACAAGATTTCTGTAGATAAAATGTAATAAAAAATCTATCATTGTGTTGATATTATATAGACACACACACGTAAAACCATAACTGTTAAAATAAAATGTAATATTTAAGTATATAGAAAACCTGATATATAATATAAATTGTAATATTTATACAATATCAGTTGTTTCGCCTATTATGATATACACTATATATTATATATAAATTATATACCATATATAAATTATATACTATTTTATATTACTATTATATATATATATATATATATATATATATATATATATATATATATATATATATATATATATATATTTATAAATATGAGAGAGAGAAAATGTTGATTTTGTTTTTATATTTATATAAAAATATAGCCATATATAATATAAAATGTTATACACATGTATTGGTTTATTTCAGTAATATAACACATAAAATGTTTATAAAAAATAAATGTAAACAACATATATTTCAAACATTTCGTAGTTTAATAAAAAAAAAAAATATATATATATATATATATATATATATATATATATATATATATATATATATATATATATATATATATATATATAAAGTACAGACCAAAAGTTTGGACACACCTTCTCATGCAAAGAGTTTTCTTTATTTTCATGACTATGGAAATTGTAGATTCACACTGAAGGCATCAAAACTATGACTTAACACATGTGGAATTATATATGGAATTATATACATAACAAAAAAAAAGTGTGAAGCAACTGAAAATATGTCATATTCTAGGTTCTTCAAAGTAGCCACCTTTTGCTTTGATTACTGCTTTGCACACTCTTGACATTCTCTTGATGAGCTTCAAGAGGTCGTCACCTGAAATGGTCTTCCAATAGTCTTGAAGGAGTTCCCCGAGAGATGCTTAGCACTTGTTGGCCCTTTTGCCTTCTGTCTGCGGTCCAGCTCACCCCTAAACCATCTCGATTGGGTTCAGGTCCGGTGACTGTGGAGGCCAGGTCATCTGGTGCAGCACCCCATCACTCTCCTTCTTGGTCAAATAGCCCTTGATGCCTTCAGTGTGAAAATAAAGAAAACTCTTTGAATGAGAAGGTGTGTCCAAACTTTTAGTCTGTACAGTATATATTTACAAAAATACAAAATACCAGAAAATACAAAATCTACAGATAAAAGCATTGTCTGTTGTCAATAAATAAAAAAGTTATCTTGGAATGTTGTATGTTGACTTATCTGACTGTAGAAAGTGCCTTTCGCATGCAGTCACGACTGGACATTCAAATGTGCTCTGTTTATATAACACACATGCTCTCTATATCTCTCTCCTGCACTTTAACTCTAAATGCACTCTTCTGTTTACCTGTGAAACCAACAGGCTGCTATTTTTGTGCTGTTTTTTAAGGTCTGCCCATCAGAATTTCCATTCGCTAATCAAACATAATCCTTTATAATGCAGCTTTTGTTCTGATCCGTACTGCCATAAGACATCGCCATTCACTCAAATTAAATGGTAAGGAAAATCAATTAAACCAATCAGTCTCACCAAAGCAGTGACTTCCATTGGTTAACTTATTGGCCCCTTCATCTGTTTGACATTTTGAAGATTTTAGATTTTTAAAGGACCAAAACTCAATACTCAACTCGGGCCTGATACTGAGCTCCTGTTCTTGCACTTGTACTCATACTTGTACTCGTTAAAATGCCCCGATACCAAATGCTGATACCACACAGCATGTGAAAAGTGCCATATTCAGACAAAGAAACACGTACAACAGAACAACAGACAGCAAAATGGAGTTATTAAAGAGTTGTATAAATACAACTATTACACAACTATAAGAGTAATCCATTACATACCTTTCTATCAAAGCTATCTAACATTATCAAGATTTATTTGTTCTGACACAGTTTAACTGCGAGTTCTTGTCATTTTATTACCATCTTCTAAACTACGGAGAACAAACTGTAATAATGTTAAATGTTGAAGGTGTCTGAATAAATTTTGGTTTGACTGTATCTATTTAATAAATTAAGTCAACCAGCTAACATTATACATACTCTTTTGGTTTCTGTATACAATATTTGAATTTTTTTTTACAAATGCAATAAAATATCGGTATTGGTACTCGGTATCGGCAAGTACCAAAAATAAAAGTATCAGTATCGGTGCATCCCCAATATAAATAAATATATATATACACACACACACACACACACACACATTGGGTTTTAGTCTTTTCAGACAATGTTTTTCTGTAGATTTTGTATTATATATTTAATTATTATTTTATTATTCTTTAAATAAAACTACAAAATGTTTGAAATATACATTGTTTAAATTTACTTTTATAAATATGACATTTTGTGTGTTAAATAAATAAATATTATGTAATAATACATTTAATTGATTTGGGGATGTTTTTCATTTCCATTTTAAGAAGAGCATTTGCCATTAATTTTATGTAAAGAACATCGAGTGGGTTGACGCAACTGTTTCCGAGCACAGCCCATATGTGCTGTAGCAAAAAGCATTTAATTTGTGTAATCATGCATAATTTCAAATACTCAATTAGCAAAGCTTTTGATCCCTTGAAGGAAAATTTGAATAGACAGAAGAAAATAAGAAGTGAAAAAACAAAAGGTCTTCCTGCCATCAACTGCTTCAACATCTGCTTTACATCATCATTGCGGTCTATCTAGCAATAATATTTGAGGTAGTTAAAAAGTGATTTTTTTTATTAATGTACTGTGCCATTTTGAATTCCTCTTCAGCATTCTTATGTTGGGCATCTTCAATTTGAAATTTCATTTAATTAGTGGCACATTTGAACTGAACTGTGTGCTGACTAGAATTATCACAGTTTGATTCAACCGGTTTGACGGTCACATGGTCTGACCATATGGAGATCTGATCCCTTTCACCAGTTGGCACAGGACGAACCCTAAAACCTCCTCTCAGACTAAGAGTTGTTTTGTTAATGCTTCAGTACATTCGGTTTTGTATCTAAAGGGTGTTGGTACAAGTGAATCCCTTGCAGGTTTGAATTGATACGGTTTTATGAAGAACATTTAACATCTTTGGAAACTTTTCATTCCACAAAAGGTTTTTTTCGGTGGAAAATGGTTATTTAGAATATTAAAATGTTCTTCATACTAAGAGAAAGAATGGTTATTTGGTGCACCACATGACATTTAACAACATGAATTAACTTGTCATTCAGTCAAATGGGTCTCCAGGGGTCCTCTCTATGATATAATTTCCTGTTTTAATGCTATTTTATATATCTTTATATTGTTTTTGAGTGGTTTTGAATCTTGGTTACACCACATGACCTTTGTTGGTTGAACCGCATGACTTAGATTTGGCAGACAGAGGTTTTCAAATGTTAATAAGCTATGAAGCAGTTTCATTTTTTTTAATTTTTTTTTTATAATAATAATAATAATAATAATTATAAAGTTTGTTCAACAGCAGATCTCTAAAATGCTAAAATTACAGATACAGTGATTTCTCAATTTGTAAAAAGAATGATTCTTAAACCCCAACCGAACAATAGGCATAGCTGAATAATAGTATCCTTTTTTTTTTAATCTCTGACCCACTAAATCCATTTCTCTCTCTTGCCGACCTCCACCTTCCCTCCCTCCAAATGTAAATGAAATAATGTCTTGATTAAATCTGGGACGTCCTCCACACAGAAATCAAATTTAATAAAGTGCAACTGCACCAGAGCTGTTTATGAAAACAATACAAAAATTGAGTTGGAGGATGTTTTTCCAAGCAAAAAAATAAATAAAGTTGGTATTAAATTTTATGTTTAGTCAACAGGATCACTGGTACCTGCATCCAATGCTACAACAAAACAGACAATACGGTGTGAATGAAGTCAAGTCGTCCAGTCTAATGCAGATTGCAGACACAGTGATTAACGCCTTCACGGATTTCGGTTTTCTTCAGAAATCCCTTGCTCTCAGGCTAAATGACAAAACCGCTCTCCGCCCTAATCCTACTGTCTCCTCTTCACAGCTGCTCTAAAACGGCCCACCTCTAAGGTTGAGAGAGCCAGACTGACTGGTGCGCAGCTGAAAGTACATTAGCGTTTGATGGAGGGGAGGTCTGAGAGGCCGCACCTCTTCTGGTGAGGGATGGATTTGAAAGCAGCTCTAAATGAGGAACGCTGGTTTTTGTTTGCAGCAGAATGGATTAAGGCTTTGTTTATCTGACATTGTATGTTATTGAATTTTTTCATCATTACAGTCTTCAGTGAGACATGATCCTTCAGAAATCATTCTAATATGTTGGTTTGTAGCAGATGGTATTGTATCAGACGTCTCTTCGTTTTCAGAGCAAGATTAGTACATTTTCTGACACTCTGCGTGACACTTGCCATATAAACTGGGACACTAGGAAAAACTGTACACAAAAGTGTGTCTGGAAGTGCAAGGATTTGTGGGATCCATCTGTCTGTGTTCATCATTCAATATGTTTGACTGTGTCGTGGGAGGCCCAAGTGTCCTTCACACACTTCAGAAACACTCTTATGAAGCTGATCCTTTTACCCGGCTTTCATGAAAATAAAATGTGTTTGTCATACATTGTTTATCCACTTAATATGAAGTCTAATATGCGACTGTACGTTGACAGTATTTTGACTGACTTTTGAGACTGGGACACTATATTTGTTTATTAGATTTTAAGAATCTATCTAAATGATTGACTGTCCACAATGTGTATCGCAACTTCTCAATTCTGGTTTGTGTGTCCATGGCACACTCTAGTTTTTATTCAGTATGTCCATTGGTTTCTATGGCATTGACGTGTTGGTATGTCTATGCTAAAAATAACAGCATGAGCAATACAGTTTGTAATACAGATGTTGTCTTACAACATGACGACATGTTGACGTCCCAATGGATTATAATAAGGGATTCAATATTGCGTCTTATGAGGCAGCGGCAGAAATGTAGGAAGCTGCATACTGTATGTGACTTTATTCTATGCTTCTGTCTCCGCCGGTCTCAAAACTCAAAGATGTGGGTAGACTAGCAGTGTATTGTCATTTTGCGCTTGACTCGCTATTCAAAACAACGCAACTGTTTCTGCAAGGATGTTCAGCATGTTTTTGACAAACAACATTTGACATGTTTATGTGTTTACGTGACATGAGAATGTGAAAAAGGTAGGATCTAAGTGGTCAGATTGAAATGCATTTCCAGAAATTTTATTTGAATTTGCAAAATTCCGATTTCATGTGGTTCGTTGCCATTCAGACTAATTATGATCCTATTTCAATTGGATTTGCACAGAAATCAGATTTGGACTGACAGTCTCAACGAGGCTTAAGTCTCCATGATATTGTTGTCCTTAGATATGAATTGAGTTATTCATTCAGAGTAATTCTGGCTCTTTTTTTTTTTTTGGTCATTTGTTTGTAAAAACCTAAGACTGATCGCTGACAAATATATAATGGATGCACATTACAGGATGAGTTAGTCTTCAAAGTTTGATACTTTGGTTAGGGGTTTGTTGTTGGCAACTTGGCAACCACCACTCTGACTGCGTTTTGTATTGGCAGTATTTTAGTACCAGATGGTAGCATTTATTACAAATATTTCTGAATCAAAAGCTGTTAAATGGTAACTTAGACACATAATGCAATCCCATTTGGCACGCGTGCCTGCCCACTGATGTCAGACCTGCCCAGTCACATCCTCAGTTGTCACACATACAACAGCTGAACTGGTCACTGAACAGCATATGAAATCAAAGGCTAATTTGCATACATCCTCCACACCTCAGAAGCTGTGATGGATGCAGGTAAATGGCCCATTTAGTTCATTTAGCGTGGCTGCAGGCAGTGTGCCCAGACTGAGAATGAGAGTCCAGAGTGTTTAGGTAGAATACACTTCAAATGAGGGCACAGCTAACACAACGCACAACTGCTTTCTGTCTTATCAATTCTTTTTATTGTCGCCTTGAGGCTATCATAAGAGTATCTTGCCAAAGTTTGCATCAGACTCTGAAAGTACAGTATTTCTCTCAGGGGAATCCAATGCATGATGCTGAGCTTTAATGCTTTGAATGGGGAAAGCTTTTTTGGGTGTTAAGAATGTCATGAGGGTGAGTAAATAGTGGTGGAACTATCCTTTTAATGTGCTATTCCTTTAAAGGCTGTTAGGAATCATTCTCACAATGATTCTCTTAAAAAATCACCCACCTTCTCCTTTGTTAAAGGGGCAGTTCACCCAAAAGTGACAAATCTGTCATCGTTTACTCATCCAGTTTTTTTTTTTTTTTTACACAAAAGAATATGTTTTGAAGAATGTTGGAATGCATAGTATATAATATATACTGCATATGTTTTGAACAATAGCATGCTAATACATTGTTTTGTGCTCTATTGTATTTTCCACATTTAGACAAATATATAGAGAACATTAGCATGCTATGAACAGTTTACATAATATATACTCTAGGAATAGTTAAACTACTTAGGCAGTATGTTATTCTGAGTCTCTGTGAGGTTTGGTGGAAGAGATGTTCTCTATTAAGCAGGCTGCCATCTAGTGTTTCGATAGATTGAGTGCAGTTTTAATGATGGACAGCAAAATGTTTCTGTAAATCAAATATAGAGAACGTATGTTGTTTCACTGCATTTCCATTTGAGTGTCTGGAATATCCTTCAGTAAAACAGAGTAGAAAAACTTCCCTAAATCCAGATTTATAAGCATTTTCTGCTTGTTTGTTTAGCAAATTATTGAGACATGCATATAAAACCTGCCGGCATGGATCCATTTGGCTTGCAGTTTGTTTATTTGGCATGACAAGACAAAATTCAGAATGGCAGGAAGAGGTGCGGCCCTACGGACTCCAGCAGCCGTCATCCCTTTAATGAGAATGTTTCTATATAGATGCCACATGTATATGTCTTAATTTAGCCTATAGCGTTAGCATAATACATGCAGACTGAAAGTTGACTCGTTACTAGGCAAATACCAAGTGTATAATGACTGTCTTCTGTTATGTGTGCAGACATGAAGTCAGTGGATCCTCTTGGGTTGGTTTACTGACCTGCTTTCTCTGCTAAGGGGTTAACTTGCCCTCAGCTAGCATGTCTGTCATAGCATCCCTGTGAATTGCGCTAATCACACACACACACACACACACACACACACACTTGCATCTCAAAGGGTACAACTATTTGCTTCAGAGCCGTGCAACTCATTTTGCTAGCAGGCATCACAAAAAATGCTAATTAGACAAGCTATTTGCCTTAATTAAAATGTAATTTCCTCTCAGGATGTGCCATATTTGTCTCTCTTCTCTTATGTTAATAAAATATTTCTGTTTATTAATATTTCTGCTAAAGATTGTTAAAAGTAGTTGTTGTCTGTTTGTCAGTTTTACATTCATTCTGAATCATAAACATCTTAAAGACGTTTTCTAAATGTCTATTTTTTATTTTATAGGAAACGTCCTATAGACGTACTGCAGATGAGCAAACACTCTAAAAAATACGTCTAGCAGATGTAAATGTAGATGTCAAATGTGCTCTCAGGGTAGCAGATGTGTACATCACATCCTAAAATAGGCATTACAAAATTGTCATTTCTGTTGTGTTGCAAGTTAGCCTTTTTAGCCTAGCACCTGTACACATATGGATTGTTTATATATTAAATGACCATGTTGTAATTTCTATTTTTGGATATTTAGAATCCATTTCTATTGTGTAGCAAGTCTGCATTGGTTAGCCTAGTTGCTAAATATGTCACCAAAGAATAGTTAATATGTTTTTGGATGTTAAGTGTTTATTTTTGTTGCGTAACAAGTCAGCATTGTTTAGGCTAGTAGCTAATATGTTAAATAAGGATGTAACAACATACATAACGTTACGTATTTAAAATACTAAATATGAGTATCTGCATTTTTTTTTTTTACATTTTAAATGGGTGGTAATCAAATTATAGTTACATCCAAAATGTATTTAAGGTCACCAAAGTGATTACTTTGAATGTCATTTATTTAATTCAATGTTATATATATATATATATATATATATATATATAAACCAGTGAGGCAACTGGTGATTCTGATACCATTTGTGATACTGATGCTGATACTTTATGCAGTTCAGAAACTATAAGTTATTAAGTGACTTACATTAATATCGTTATATAAATATTCATTAATATAGTTCCACCCATTTTAATTTAGAGGTTAACATGTTAATAACAAGGTAATATGCCCTATACCTTAAATATTACTTAATAGTATTTCGATTACTTTACTAAACTTGAGAAATCTAACAAAATATGTTACAAAATACTTTTTAATGTATGCATTTTGTGATCTGCAGTGAAATGCATTTTAAAAGGAACCTTCCCAACCCTGTTTATATAGTACATTTTTATGTTTAAGGCTTATTTTTGGATACTATTTATATTTTTTTTATTTTTACTATACTATACCAATGAAAGGGAGTTTGATTTTTTCCATTCAGCATAACACAGTAAAACAGTCCTGTGTGTGTTTTGTTTCTGTGTTACTGATGTTTTAACTTTTTAAGGTATTATCAGATGTTTGTAGACAAATAAGATGTGTTCTGCAGGATTTGCTCTATTACAGACATCCCGGCGACCTACTTATTAACTGACCAGCATTTTTTCTTTGTTTTACAGCATTAGGGCCATCACAGTGCCATTTTTGATGCCATTAATAGTCTTCCATATTCAAGACACATATTGTTTATGTCATTCATTCTTTTAGTGGGATTAACTCATGAAAAGCTCTTTTAATAGCTATTGAATTATTCACTAAATGCAGACCTCTGGCGGCAATCACATGTTTTCTTGGAAACTGCAGAAGGAGCCTCCTAACAAGCATTAAATATTAAACCGTGATCTTTGAAAATAAATAACAAACGGTACAGTGTCATCAGAAATGGGCGAATTAAGTGTCTAATTGTTAATGCTTATATGTTGGTGTCTTGAGAACAATGCCATTGAGAGACTGTAATCTACTGTTGCTTTCAGATGCTGATTTCCTTCAGTCCAATTCGACAAGTGTTTACTCAGATCGGGTATTCAATTTTTTTTTAGTTCCTAAAAAGTGTATTTTGCATAGAAAAGCAATTGTAGCTACTGCTGTATGAATACATAATGAATACAGAACCTCCTTTCAGATTAAGAACCATTCAGAATTTGTGAAACACTAATTCAGCTCCTCAGGCAAAGTAGTCGGAGTAAGCGGGTATACAAATAAATGTATGCAACATGCAATATCATATTTGTCATCTAAATCATCGTCTGTTCCAAAGAAATCACGGATGCTTCAATTGTTTCCTGGAGCAGGGATGAAGCTGGTTCCATGGTAACACCGTGAACAGTTTGTTTCTTGACGAGATGTTAGAAAGAACAGACGTGGATATCAGTTTGGCCCCGTCAGATGTCTGAGTACAGCAGCAAAACAAGCCAGACAGGATCATGTTGCACAGATACAGATGGATTCAGAGAAATTACTCAGCTTTGTTCTGGGGATTTCAGCTGGTCTGCCTGTCTGATCATTATAATCTCATCCTTATATAATGAAATGGCCAACAAATGGTTTATTTTCCAGTTTGGGGGACATTTTGACTGAATAAAGAGCATTTACATGTGGACTGGGGGGGGGGGGGGGTTATTTTAGGAATGTGCTTTGTTTAAAAAGATCTCTATTTTACACATATACACGTTTATGCTCAATTTTTGGCTCTTAAAGTTCATATGAATAGCCATTTGCAAGTTTACTTCTTTAATGTGATGTATTTCTTGATTGAAATGGGATAATCAATAAGAAATGCAGAACAAGAATTCATTTTATCCATCTGGAATGGATTGGATTGTTAAAACTGGGTGATATGGAGCCAGAGCTTGAAAAGCATGGGATAATAGTCAGCATGCCCTAAGAGGTGTCATCGGAAAAGGACAGTCGCTTCAGAGTAAGAGCAATTTGTTGTATTTTCATAATGGATTATAGTTACTTTTTACTTTACTTTTTTACTTGCTTACTTCCTTTCACATAAATAGTGCACACAGTGAAACCAGGAATATGTTTTAAGAAAGTCATGTTGACTTTTCCCATGTGATGCCCATGTCGCAATGGTTACGGAGAAATATCCGCTCTTGGAAAGCTGGAATGAGCAAAGCTTTTTCATCAGCGTGGATTCGATAATTCCCTGGGATTCTCTGTCCAGGTTACCATGGCAATTCAGAATATATCTGTTTTTAAACCCTCACATGTCCGTTTTTGCTATTCTGGAATGCATTCATTGAAAATAAATCCTATTATTTCCACTGCACTGCTCTACCCCTCTGCACTGTGGAGGCACCATAGTGCCATACACTGTGATACAAATAACATAGATAATTATACATTTATGTAAAAATATCAATTAAAACTTGGAAAATGTTTGTATTTTGTTTATTAAAACCCTTGTAACAGTTGTGGCTGATTCTAAGTTATCACAGAGTTACTTGAGTGATAATAACAGTATAGTATAACTATATTTTGTAGGAAAATATACTCACCAAGGAAGAAAACATTGTAATGTATGGAGAACATAAAGACATTACATTAGGGAAATTCCCTCGCAATACTATGTATATTTTGTAACTGTACTTTTTGCTTTTGTATATATTGTTAATATGTTATGGTAGCTCTTTTCCACCACTGCATAAAAAATAAAAAAATAAATGTTATTGCGACTTTTCATCTCACAATTCTGACTTTTGTCACAGAATTGTGAGATATAAACTTGCATTTGCGAGTTATAATGTCAGAATTATGTTATTTAAACTAAAATTCTGACAAAATTCTGTCTCTGTGGCACAATAAACCCATTTCTCTGTTTTTGTGAGCAGTAAAACCAGCCTGACACAGCAACACAGCCTCTGCCAATAGCATGAGCTGGGGGCGGGGCTTTCTAACCAATGGTAGACAGGGGGAGTGTTTGGGAAATCGTTCGTTCTGTTTTGTGGTTTATTTTGAATGTATTTTCTCTTAGCTCTTTTAATACATCTCTAACTAGTTTTTCTTTTCTCTTTTCCCAGTGGTCTGTAGTGTCAGGGCATCTGTGTCACATGGTCTGACTCTAGAGCTTGGGGAAACGGTTCATATCCTGGAAAAGTGTGAAGGTAAGTCATTCTCTGGAAGTAAAACTGGATGTTTTCGGAAATGGGCGTTGATGGAAAACCTTGAAATATATAAGGGATTTTCCATGAATAAAGTAGAAATTGGTCTCTCGATTGTCAAAGACGTCATGAATATTATTCCTCATTTTATTGGAAATTTCAATCCGAAGCTTGGTCCCAAACTATCTCATCATATAGAATGACAGCTAAATTTAGTTTAAAAATTAAACACTGTTACAATTTAGTCATTCATTCATTCATACATTTGTTTATTTCAATTAATTCATTTTTTATTTCATGTTTACTTCATGTTTGTTTAATAAAATATAATTAAATTAAATAAATTTAAGAAGCTTTTTTGTAACCTCTTCATGGAAAGTGCCAGGAGACATACAAACATTTGCCACCCACTCTCTCTAGTTCAGTGTGTCTTAAATATTATAAGAAAAATTCTCCTGTGTCTGCGTTTTTCACTCAGTGTGCAACTTGTGCTGCCGGCAGTCTTTACTTTTGGAACCAGAATAATTCTGAATACTTAAATGTAACCGAGAGACTCTCAACACAGTTTTTCAGGGCGCCTCTAGGGTCATCATGTAACAGTTTTTTCCGCCTTCAGAGCAGTAATGCATGTTTGATTAGCATATATTCAGAATCAGGTAGACTTTAAGTAGTCTAAAGCTTCTTCAAAGTTAGAGCTTTGTAAGTTTTTGTTTTATTTCTTGACTTTTTGCACCTCAGTCCTGCAGATGCAGTTAATGGGATTGTTATGTACCCATTTTAGGACAAGGGCTCTGATTCATGGATGTATCATCGATTGCTTTGATGAAAGCTGTACATCGACACCCTGGCCTGGATGTGCTGGCTCGCTCAGATAAAGGGACTGATCATGTGATATTAGCAGTGGCTCATCAATCCTGCAGTATTGATCAGGAGTTCACTCACTTTTTCCATGAGAAATCTTCTTTTATCAGGAACACTGTAAGAAGAAGTAGATGAAGCAAGATCTTCTAGACGTTGATGGTCCCCCTAGCCTTCAAAACATTTTGCAAGTCAACTTTTATCTGAGTCATTTCTTCTCAATCAGTTTACTTTGAGACTAGCTAGATCTCCCAGTGGAAATGTTATTGCCTTGGGTTGCTCAGCAATGAGGCATAAAAAAGAATCAAATGAAACGATTTTTGACATGCTGTAATAGAATAGAGCTATGAATTGAATGTGGACCATCCAGATCATTTGGTCTTGAAAGAATTTAATGGAAAAGTTCATACTGAAATCTGATCTGTTGTTTGACTTCAATTTGCAAAATTTGGTTTCTTGGCAGATCTAAGTCAGTTTGAGACGTTTTTGAGATCTTTAGATAACAGGAAGGGGCTTAAACATCACTAAATTTAAATAAAAAATAAATATATGTATTTTATTTTATTTTTTTCTCATATATATATATATATCGTATAAAAAAAAAAAAACAATAAAAAAAAAAAACAATTGCAAACCATGTCTTAATACAATTTGAATGTAAATCTGATTTCGAAATGCAATGCACAAATCTGCTTCCAGGTAACAGAGATTTCATAGATTTTCGTTTCATCCCCCTCTGGATCCTGAAAGAAAAGTGGCTCAATTTCAGAGTGTCGCAGTTTAAAGTTCAGTAATAAAAAATGCTCGTTCCCAAGAGCTGTCAATGGTCAAGGCTACAGCCTGATATTCAGAGCCCGCAGGCAAAGAGTGAGAGATGCATGCCGCATTGTACCTCAGCCAGTGAAATACAGCCTTTTAAAGGAGGAAGAAATATGTTTCAGTCTGCAAAAGTGGCAAAACATAAAACCCTGCCATTCAACCTCAGGTGTTTGACTGGTAGAGTGAGTGAATTTAAGTAGTCTTGAGAGCTATTTTTTTTTTTTTTGCTTTTTGTAAAGTCTGTTTATAAGTGTAAGTCGTGACATTTGCCAAGTATGGTTTCAGAAACTGCAGTTCCAGATAGAGGGTCTTTTTGGGGCTTGATAGTAAAAATCACAGTCTCATTCTATGGGAAATAGCAACTTGGACTTTCTTTAAAATTTCTCACTTCACGTTCAAAGAAAACAAGAAAGAATATTTGAAGCAACAGGGTGAATGTGCTTCACTGCACATTCTGAAGGACTGGATGTGTATGGATGGACAAACTGATTGTGTGTTGGGCAGTGGATTATCCGCAGGTCACCAGGTGAGGGAAGCGTTTTGGCTTTGGCCTCAAGGGCTGGGATAATCAGTCCTCTGATTCACGGGGTTAGCAGTTTGCTGTACGTATTGATTGTTTTGCTGCAGTGCCATGCTTTTGAGGTAATGGATGCCTGAAAAATCGAAGCTTTTCAAAGCTCTGGGATCTGGAGTGTTGCGGTGGCCGGCAGTGGCCAGTGCTCTGACTGGACCGCTCTGTTTTGAGAACTGAAGATTTTTGCAATGTCATGCACTGGAAGTTTAAGGGAGAACAGTGTTTCTGACAGGATATTGGACTGGTTATGCTAATTGTGAATTTCCTCTTAACTGTAAACAGCCCCAGTCCAATACTGACGTTTTAAAAAAAGGAGATTTAGTATACTCTAGACTGTGAAAAGAGCAGTAGGATAGACATACAGTTAGGTAAAGACAGATAGATAGATGTCTATTATTAATCCCAAAAGGTGTGGCACTCTAAAGAGCAAAACCTCTTGAGATAGACATGTCACCATCACAGCTGTGGACATAAACAATCTGACAGCTCAACAAGTCCCTGCGGTCTACACCTGTTGAGAGACACCGACAGAGATGACACATTTCATCAGGTGCTGGTTTGTTTGTTGGCAGCTGTGTGTTGATGCTGAGTTTCCTCATGTCCACATGGATGCCTCACGCCAGCAAACTTGAGCTGTCTGCTAATCTATCACAGCTAATGCCTAGAGACAGCCACTAGCACAAACACTTCCAAATACTGTTTTTATATGACACTGGCAATTTTTTTTGTGGTTGTCTTGCTCTGGATTCTTCTCTAGAGAAGACCTCATCATCTTGTTTGCTAGCTACTGTGCATTAGCTTGCAGCAAGCTAATGGCAAAACCATTTGAACAATGCTAATACGGAAAAATGTACTGAATCCTATACAGCATTGCCAATTTGTGTCACACAACCTGACACCAGACCTTCGTCCAAATGTTCATTAGCTAATAGCATCACTCGTTTTGGTGCTAAATGGAAAGTGACAATGGAAACGGCTAACATTGATTGACGTGGCCCACTCATTCCTTGCATAAACCAGAGAACTAGTTACAAAGTGCACCTCCTCCATTTTCAAGATGCACCTGGGGAGAATTCTAACAAAGATAGACTGCCATGATTAATGCTGCAGAGTCTGGGTTGCGTTCGAGACAGATGGCCACAGGTGTGAGCGACATTAGCAGCCAAGCTTATGAATATTTTCCACAGTTGTCAAAGCAGATTGTTTACAAATGGCTATATTAATGATCGCATCACACACCAACAATTTCACTTCCCGTTTTTCACAGATACTCTCCTGAGCCACAATGTCCCACCATCACACAGTTAGTCGGGCTTGTTAAGGCATCACTATTATTGTTAAAAGTTGACAATCTGAGCAATCTCTTAACCCAGTAATAGTAATACATTTTGAATTGGACTGCATATTTAATTTTGGAATATTGTTGTGACGAGTGGGGCGGGGCCGAGAGCCGTGGGAACGGGGTGAGGCCGGTTGAGTGATTGAGAAATGAGCGACACCTGCGCCACTCACCGGTCTCGCGTCCCACGGAGGAGATGGAAGGATATAAAACAGGAGCGACGACAGTGAAGGACGAGAAAGGACCGGGCCTGGGTTTTATTTTGTGTTTTTATTTTGTTTGTGAGCGGCAGTCGTCCGTGAGGGGCTCCCGTGCTTTTTTTTGTTTATTTTATTATTAAATTCATGTTGATTGTCTGCCGGTTGCCGCCTCCTTCTTCCCACGAAAGAACATTGTTACAATTGTGTTTTTACATTTTTGAAATTATATGCTAATTATTGTTAAGTGAGTAGTAGAATGGGTAATGAGTAGTATTGGCAAAGCAACATGGTGATATCATTCAAAACACCTTAACAAACAGTATGGCAACATCTAGGCAAAAATCCAGAATACCTTAATAGCCTATTGGCATAACAATAGACTAACATAATTCAAGACACCTCAGCAACTGCATTGCAACACACTGACAACCGCCCAAAGCACCCTAGTATCAGCATAACAACATGGTAACATCACTCAAGAGGCCTTCATAAACAGCATAACAACACACTGGCAACTACCCAGAACACCTATTGGCTTAACCTCATGCTAACATCACTCAAGACACCTTAGCAACTGCATAGCAACACCCTGGCAACCATACAGAACACCAGCTGTGGCATCTGATTTTGTGGCATTTTTCTTCCTAAAGGGATTGATATTAATTGATATTGTTGCTGATGAATGTTTGCCATAATAGGTCTTTGCTAATAGCTAATGATTTAGCTTTAGGGGAGGCATTGGTTATTTATGCTCTAATTAAGTGAAAAATACTCAAGCAGAGAAAAGCCAAGGAATAATTTGGTAGATGATGTGTCCAAGGCACATTTTCTTTTTTTTTTTAAAAATGGACAGAAATTGGAGAAGTACAGATGTACTTCCAGTATTTGGTGAAATTATAAGTCTTTTTAATGTACATTCTTTGGTGTACACTTTATTCATACTTTAACACATTATGTTATAATATGGTTTTTTACCTGCAGTATTTGTTGTATGACCTTCAACATTTTTTATGCTTTTATCCCCAAAAACCTGTGTCCACAGTGATTGTTTAGTCACTTATGTTTTTATTCAGTTATTTTTATTTTATTTGAATAACTAAATAAATTATTTGATTTAATGAACTAAATAATTGAATTCTATTTCGATAACAAAATCTTAAGACCTCATAATGTAACTTTGCTTATACATTGTAATTTGACCAAAGATAATTTCAAAAATAAAATGTTTTCAAACAAGTTTCCTGAACACGCCTCTCATTTGTCTTTGATAAGATAGTCCCGCCCTAAATTCACGCCATTGGTGGATCTCTTGTTGCTTTGTTGGACTGGTCAGGATGATCAAACATTGTTTTGAATATGCCTCAGTGTTTATATTGTTCTGGGAAATCAACCAATGAGTGAAAGTCTTTTACCAAGGTAAAAGGTGTGCTCTTCATCTTAATCATTAAAAATGTTAGTTTGAAAAGGTTGTAAAAAGACTTGCTGTACAGGCAGTGTAGGAAAAAAAGAAGTGTTTTTATTCTCGGCGAATCTTTATTCATGATTAAATGTCCTGTTATGTAGCCCTTTATGTGGCTTTTTGATTTGAATGTTTTGAGCTTGTTTATTATGGACTGAAAGCTTATTATGATGTTGGTGGGGTTCTGCAGCAGTGAGGTTAATCTGCTCGGAGGCAGAATATTTCAGAGATGTTCTGGACATCAGCCAGTGAAATCGATGGCCCTGACCTTAGTGTACTGTACTATGAGATCCGCTCTTTATGTTCCACCTCATCTAAAAGATATGGCCTTCAACATAGCCTAGTTGCTGTGAAAATGTGATTCGATGCATTAGGAACACAATGAAGTACCTTTTCAGAGTCAAAAAGTCAAGTGTATGTCTGCATGCAGCATACAGTTAAGAAGGCTGCATGCATAAGTATGTTGACAAAAAACAAATTGAAATTTTTATATATTTCATGGATGCATATGACAGATTTAAAAAAAACAAAAAAACACTACATGGGCCAGGACACCTGGTTGAGTAAGGTGCCCCCAAATAAACGTTAAATGTCCCTTTTGACTATAGGGTATGCTACATTTCATCTCAATGCATTTATTGAATGCCTATGATATTTCGTCTGAATAGAAATATTTTTGAGATGCATTTCACCTGAAAAGTTATTTTATGTCCGGTATATATATATATAATTTATTATTATTTCTTTTATAATTTTTTTTATGGACATTCCATACTCTCATACTGCATAAACTCAAAATGGTTATGTTATGTTTTGTCAGTCTGACTTTACGGTAATTAATTTATTATTGTTATTATTATTATTCGAATGTTCAATGTTTCTCTGTTGACATTTCTGTTTGATCTATTACAGGATGGTACCGAGGATTTTCCACCAAGAAACCCACAATCAAGGTAAGCTGATTCATTTTTCACAAGATCTACTGTTGAACTGTGGTTTTCGACTGGTAGGTTGTGACACGTGCCTGTTCAGACACAGCCACAGAAAGCAGGGAAAAACAGTGCTAAATACAAATAATAAAAAATAGCCATGCATTTTTGACAGCTGTGACTAATTAAAAATATATTGACATCTCAATATAATTTCACTGAATGAGACACACTGACTCCCAGACAAAAATGAACCCCCATAATATACACTTACTATGCAACAGTTTTTTTTTTTTTTTTTACACAAAGATGGTTAAAAAGGACTTTTGTCTTTTTTTTTTTTTTTGATGCTACAAAATTAAATCAATATGTGCATTTTACAGTAAATAGCCTTTGACTGGTTGGAAATATGTAGCAGTGATCTTTCTCAATTTTAGCAGCTAGGGACTTTCTCTACAGTGCTCACTTTAAGGTTGTGTGGGCTATTGTTTCTACTGTTGTTAGATAACTTTCTAATATACTCCAAAATATGGCTGATGTAAAATTGGTTGTGAATACCATTTCATAATATATATATATATATATATATAAGGAATAGATATTGAAAGACATTAGGGATAACAAAGGATACAAACATTTATCTCTGAATAAGGATTTATTCTAATATTTTCTAATTCCAGTTGTCAAATTTTAAGACTAAATTGCAATTTTGAATTGAACTGAATATCACGCAATGCTATGCTTAAATTTTATTTATAATCTGATATGGATAAATAGGCAAGTTTTGGATGTCAGATGTTCATATCACATCCAACATATTTGTTGGAACATATAACAGATTTCTGCATGAAACAATGTCATGTAAATTACAAATGTCTGTGTAAAAAAACATAGACATGTTATGCATCGTGCAATGAAAACAGATTAGAAAAAGAAAATTAGAAGAATTAGAAAAAATTGGTTTGCAAATTATTCGCAAATCCTTTGTAGCATAAATTGCGGATCATGCAACTCAAACACGATGGAACGACACATTTGTTTATAGAACAAATTTCTATTCAAATCATTCATAAAATCACTTTGTCATCAGGGAGTGCCAAGGAATTTCTGTGTAAACTGTACATAAATTGTTACATCATGCAGCACAATTCATTCATTTAAGAAATCATGTACAAAATTCCTGTAAAATTACTCTTGCGTAAATTTACACTTCATGCAGTGACAACAAAATCTTCTTAAAGTAAAAATTTCAGAGCAAATTTTCCATAAATGTTTGTAAATTGCTGCATCATGCAGCACAAACACATTTGTTCACAAATAAATTTCTGTGCATACTGTATTTTTTGCAAAATCATTATTGTGTAAAAATGTTCATAATATGCAGTACTGACACATGAAACATTCTCAGTACACAGTTATTTTGTATTTATTTATTTTTGGACGATAAATGTAAAATAATTTTGCATGTAGATGTGAATCTTATTCATTCTGTGAATAAGAAAGTTTTACAGCAAAATCATATTCATTCAGAGTGTTTTTGACTCCATTGTCTGATTTTAGTGTTATCTCAGGACATGATTTTGAAATACATAGACACTTAACAATGGCATCTATTTGAAAGTGGCAGTGACTAGCTAATATCCACTTCATAGACAAGATTGTGCATATTCTGCTTTTCCTGACCTCACAAGCCGGGTTGAGACAAGGACAGGGTGTACCACAAATATTCCTCCCAAAAGACAGGTTTTCTCAGGATGAGAGGAGGATGATGGAGCTTTAAAGCGACTTAGATCTTGTCTGCCGCAGCTTTTCTTCAGGGACACAAATGCAGAGGCAGGTATTACTGCAGGCACCATGTTAAGCTTATTTGCTGCTGAAAATGGTCTATACTGCGGCAGAGTTTCTTACAGCTTACTAGAATGTATTGGGAATCACCACATAAGACATCAGAGCCATATTAAATAGAGCTTCAGTTGTTGTAATTAGGGATGTCCCGATACCACTTTTTCACTTCCGATACCGATACCGATGCCGCACCTTTGGCTATTTGCCGATTTTTTTATAAATACAATATTTTTATTTTATTCTTGAACTAATACTACTAGTAATAAAAAAATTAATGGAAGCACTTTGCTCAATTAGCCACCTAAAAATATCTCACTCAAATGGACAACAAATACTTCTCCAGTATATAGTCCACAACAACAGCTGATTAAGAAAGACTGCCACCATTTATTCAAACACTACAAAAATAAATATAAATAAATCAATAAAAATACAGGTACTTTAGTTCTTAAAGCTACCAACAGGTTTAAAGTTAAAACAATTTTTTAAAACAGCAGCATGGTTGGTTGATGGGTAGGGTGTATTTGTTTGTTCGGGTGGGCGATATGGGAAAATTAAAAAAAAAACATCTTTTTTCAGAAATTTCATGATTTTATCATGATTGTTTGTCATGTTGGTTTTTCTATTTTGCAAGCTGTTTGAGCATTATAGCCAAACTAATATCCCTATAAAAAAGACAAAGCTTGTTACGTTAAGGTAACAAAATATGAAAAAGTATGGCGGATATTTAGGCCAAAGTGGGAGAAGATAAAAATCTTTGTCATTATTTTATCTTTGATAATAAAAAAATAAAATAGAACAAAGATACACATTACAAATACACATTATACACAAACAAAAATAAACAGTGTTTTGCAGATACTATAGTATATAGCACGAGCATTAAAAAAAAAATTGAAGGGACAAGTAAAAATAAAACACAATATACAATGATCCTATTGAGGCAAACGTTTTAAAGCTTTTCACTCAAGAGTATTGAGCGATTTTTCTCTTTGTATTTGGTGTTTTGTTAACATTAAATGAATAATTCACCCAAAAATGTACTTCATGTAACCACACAAAAATAGTTTTAAACCTGAATGAGTTTTCTTCTTCTGCTAAACATAAACACTATTTTGAAGAAGGTGGAAAACCATACAGTTGCTGGTTCACAGTAACTTCCAGAGTATTTTCCCCCTACTATCAAAGGTAATGTGGACCAGCAACTGTTTGGTTATCAGCTTCTTCAAAATATCTTCTTTTGTGTTCAGCATTTTAGGGTGAACTATCCCTTTTATTACAGCCGACAGCATGTTGCCTACTATCCCTTTAAGACCTGCACACATCTAATATACAGACATGCATCCTTTCATTTCAGTTGTTTACTTTCATTTTAGACATAACCAACTGAGGCTATACATAAACCTTGTGTTTTTTGATAGTATTAACACAAAGCATAACTTAGTTCATTAATCAGGCGCTGTTTGAAGGGTTTTTCGTTTTCATTTGCACGCTTTGAGTGTGCTGGAAAAAAAACGCATGTCAGAACAGCACAAAAATGCTTTCTTTAAAAGCAGATCATGGGGACATTTTTATTGTCCACGAACAAAAATCTTCATATCGCACACCCCTTCCCTCTGAAGAAATCGCAGACCGAGGGCACTTTAGCGTCGGACCTCAAAGGGGCAGGGGCTCAAATGGAAAAACGGCTCATTCAACCATTGGACTTTTTTCCTCTTTAATGTTAAAATACTTCCATACCGCTGACATGGCTATTCTGTAAGTTAGCTAACTTTCATCCTCATGCGACTATAATTGGCTACTACTGTTATCACGTGACAGGCTGCGCGCTTAACTGGATGTCGCAGCAAGGGAAATGCTAATATTCAAGCATTTAGGCGATGGTTTAAGCTAGATTGTCCTATGAGATGTGTTGGATCGGTATCGGATCATATTTTTTTCTCCCCTCCGATCTCCGATCTAGCGTTTTGGGCCAGTATCTGCATGATACCGATATCGTGGATCGGATCGGGACATCCCTAGTTGTAATACATTTCTTACAATTTAAAGTGAGTATCAGTCTCAAGCCTTATTATTGGGTCGCGCTATTCAAATATATGTCACATTCTGCCAGATCCATATCCAGTAGCTGACATTTCTCAACAATTTTCTTTTATGTGAGTAAAGTTTACATTGCAAGGACAGATGAAGAGTTGTATGTATACGGTGACCTTTAAAGATCTATGACTAAAGTACGAAGAAGCCCTCATCCAAACTTTGGGCAAAATGTTCAGTGTAGAAAATGAAAGTGCAATGAAATCACATGTGTGAATGAACAGGACCATTGTTTTGATGTGAATGCTGAGTACATGAGTTTGCAATAGAACAGTCACCTGCCAGATACTGTCAGGTTAGTTTGGTAAGATCCTTTAAAAACAAAGCATGATATTTAGTTTAACAGTTTGATTTGACATGATATTGTTAAAAAAATTCTGAATATTGATTCAGTGCTCCTGTGGCTCAAGTGGTAGAGCATTGCATTAGAAGTGCAAAAGGTTGTGGGTTCGATTCCCAGGGAACACATATTAGGTAAAAAATTTTAGCCTGAGTACTCTGTAAGTCGCTTTGGATAAAAGCATCACTAAATGCATACATTTTATTCAATATACAGTGTTATTTTAGCATGATATATGCATAATTTGCTTTATTTTTTTTTTTACAGATATTTGTGTTTTTGTCAGTTTTATTAGATTTAGTTTTTTGTAAATATGTCTGTAGGTTTTACAGATTTTTATTCCAATTTTAGTTATATGTTTAGTTTATAGGACATCAAGTTTAACTAAATGAAAATAATACATGTTATCTTATTTCAAGTAACAAACATGTATTGAACAATGTATAACCATGAATGTAAATGTGAATATGTACTTAGAAATATGAATATACTAATAGATATTTCCTACTGACACATCAGAGCAAAAGATTGTGAAAATACTAGTGGTCTAAGTCATTTGCACAGTACTCTGTATATATTAGATATACAACATAATTCAGTTTGTCAGTCAAATGTCAGAACTTGCATTTATATATATATATATATATATATATATATATACACAGTGAATATATTGAAAAATAATATGTATTCAGATTTACAACTCAGGATTTACTTATTCATCTATTTTACTGAATTACAATATAGACTGGAATATACTTTTAGCTCAGTAAAATCACAAGTAGACTACATACTGAAGATATACATAGCCTATGCATATCATATCTGTTACTGAATTAATATGTTGAACTAACCATGAACTTATAAACACAAATATATATGCATATATCTGATTATGGCCATCCGTTTGGCGCAGGTGTGCCACTCGGCATGCCAGTTGACACTTTACTCGAGGTGAGAATCCATAGGGATGCCTTTGTGTTCACTGTGTGTGTGCATGCCCCGTGGCAAGACCTCAAAGTGTCCACCGGAGGTGCCCGCGATGCCCACTGTATACAGATTCCAGAGCAGTGTGCTCCACGGCCAATCCTTGCTAATCTTCTGTAGAGGTGACACTGGGCTGACACCTGTTCCTGAATTCTTGTGCCAAGTCTGCGCTGTGAGAACCACAGGGTTGTACTCACAGTGTGAATGAGCTGGGAAACTCATGCCATTACCTGGAGCTGCGAGGAAAGCTTGCCATCCAAACTGCTCATGGTTTTTCCCTGTTAAATTTTTTATTTTATATTTACAGTCGTATGAAACATTTAAAATTTCCAATGGTGTTCCTCATTTTAGACAAAGAAGAATGACTTGCTGTATAAATTGTTTGTAAAATCATCTTGCATAAATTGTTGCATCATACAGTGCCGATTCTTAGGTAAACTGTCTTGTTGTCTAGCACAAATATAAATTCAGGTTTAAATTGTTCATAAAACCATTATTGCATAAAATATTGCAGCATTAGTTTATAAAATTAATTTTGGTGTAATTGTAAAGATCATATGTAAACTGTCTTGTTGTGCAGCACAAATATGACTTTTCATTTTAATTGTTCATGAAATAATATTTACATAAACCATTTTACAACATGTGTCCAAACCAAATTTTGGTGTTCATTTTTATAAATAACTTTTGCACAAATAGTGGCAATCTTGCAGTTCAGGCACATTTTGGTGTAAATTGTAAATTTCTGGAGCGTCAGAAATGTGTCTCAAACCGCTTTCTGCTGAAGGAAACGAGAGAAGAGAGAAAGAGAATGAGAATTAACTTGAGGAGAGGTCAAATCATTCAATCACAGGCAGATTTGTTTGCATTATTTATGGATCTGTTCATCGGAGAGAAATACTAAAAACTAAAGACTAGATGAATCAGAAGTCAGGTAAATGACCATTAAAATATATAGAAATATAGAAATATGCAAAAAATTGGCCTTACGGAAATGAGAATAACCTTGACTTTTTTTTTTTTTTTTTTTGAAAATTACAAAAGTTCTGGTGCAAACATTTTTGAATATTCAAAGCCATTACATGGTTTAGTTGCATTACATTTACATTTATGTTTTTGCAAGCCAGTTTCATCCAAAGTACTCAGGGTATACATTTGATCTGTTCGTGCAATTTCTGGAAATCGAACCCATGAACTTGGTGTTGCTATCTAATTGTCATGACATCTAACATTAATTCAGTTTGAATGCTGCCCGACCGCACAATATCTTGTGAAAAAAAAGATGTGACATATTTAGCTGCTTTAAAGAAGAGAAAACAAACTGCCAGTAAGATTTATGGGAGTTGTTGATTGACATGCGGGTGAAGATTTCTGATCGCCCTGTGTACTTGGTACTTGACTAAAAGCACTGATAAACAGACAAAACACACTTGTGATACAATGACAGCTTTTCCAGAGCATTTTTTTTTTTTGCTAAATTACACAGTT